>NW_020837965.1:3000190-3080683 GCF_003676395.1 Aethalodelphis obliquidens | reverse complement strand
GTGTGTGTGTGTGTGTGTGTGTGTGTGTGTGTGTGTGTGTGTGTGTGTCTGTGTGTGTGTGTGTGTGTGTGTGTGTGTGTGTGCGCGCGTGCTCTCTCTCTCCTCCCTCTCCCTCACACAGGCCTGCCCCCTCTTTCACAGCCCCAGGGGGAATGACTCAGCAGGATAACCCAGGCTCCAGTGCAGCTGCTGGGTCCCCACCCACCGGCTCCCTGCTGGGCTTCTCCTCCCCGGGGCTCTCATACCGGCCGGCCAGAGGCTTGGATCTCTGACCTGATCACCAGGGCGGGGAGCTTCCCAGGCCGAGGCCCCTGTGATGTCACTTGATGGCCTGGAGGATGGGAGCTGGGCAGCCCCTGCCCATCAGCAGGGCGCCTCACTCACCCCATTCCTGCACTGTCCCCTCAGGGGCTAACATTTCTGGTTCCTGTGCTGGGCACTGTGCTGGGCGCTCAGCATGCATGGTTTCATCTCATCCTTACCTAGCGAGGTTGGCGCTCTGATTGTTGTCACCTACAGTGTCCGAAAGTGAGGTGCAAGAGGCCGAACACCTGGGCCGAGGCACTCCTTCACACCCGGCTCTGACAGGTCCTCACGCCCTCACCTGAGGGATGACAGAACAGGGTGCTGGAAAGGGACTGGGTCCTTCCTGACACTGTAGAGTGTCTATATGAGCTGTGGATGGCTGCCTCTAGACTTAATCTACATGAGAGGGCAATACAAGTCTATCTCATTTAAGCCAATCCTACTTTGAGTTTCTTGTCCCTTCACAGCCAAACCAAATTCTAAGTGAAACCCATAGTGAGTTTGTTCTCTGCGTCCCTCACCTAGGCTTTCGCCAGTATGAGATGGGCAGGGAAGACCCCAGCTAAGCCTCTCTTGGTTTGGACCTTGGAGGATATTTAATGATGGGGGCCAAAGACAGTGTCCAGTCATTAAGTGGCCAAGGAGCCAGAAAGGGAGGGGCTGGGCAAGGCCTCTTTCTCCTCAGGGTTCCAGCAGACAGACACCTTGATTTTTAGCCCAGTGAGACCCAGGCCAGACTTCTGACCTCCAGAACTAGATGGTGAGTGGACACTTATATATGTTGCAACAGAAAAACAGTGTGTAATCCTCCCTTCATGGAAGCATCCAGCTATCATGGAAACAGAACCTGTGGAAATACAGTTCTAAAATCCACCTGACAACCAGCAGGAGAGGAATAGAGACACAGCTCCCAAAAAGAATCATTTCCATTTCCAGTGTTAACAATTTTGAGCTGAATTCTCCTCTGCCACATTTAAACAAGACAGTTCTTCATTTAATGAACTTCAATAGAGGAGCAATAGTAAACCTAAAAGAAAGAGTACATTTGAAAAATATTCTGGCCTCTCATTATTTCCTATAGAAAGATAATCCCTTCCCTTTAAAACACCTTATGTAACAACACTCCAAAGTGTTTTAAAAATGAGAATGAGGTCTGAAGACTCAGAACCAAGATGGTGACTGAGTTAACTTTATGCCCCCATGAGACTATGAGAAACTAAAAGGTAGAGACCAGCGCAGCACCCAGCGCACAGAAGATGCTGGCTGAGTATTTGTTTACTGGCAGACTGACTATTCTGTACTGTACTAAGGAGTTTGGAGCAGAGACTGAAGGGGACCAAAGCACCCCTGGGGATGAAATAGTGGTGGAGACCAGGAAAGAGATAACATAGGAGAAGAGATGATGACTCTGGGGGGTGGGGCGATGAGAAAATAGGAGTGGTGTGGTAGGTAGCACACCCCTGCTCAAACAGTGCAATCCTCCTGGGGTCAGCTGGGAAAGTCCTGCTCGTTATTAAGGCAGGATATTCCTAGGAAGAGGTGCTTTACAGCTAGCAATGGCTCGACCATGTTCAGGGTAGCATTTGTTCCTCACAACCTCAAGGGCAGGGATTATTACTGCATTCTTTCTGGAAGAGAAAGCTAGGTCGTAGAACTGCAGAGTCACTTGCCCAAGACCACTCACTAGGAAATGCAGCAGCTGGAACTTGAACCTGGGGCTTCTGATCACAAACATTACCTTCTTTGGAACAAAGGATGCAGTTGGGGATTTCTGGCTTTAATGGCCCTGGGTGTGGTTTGTAAAGCCCTGAAGTGAAGAGGAGGTGGGACAAGGCTGGGGACGTTAGGGAACCTCTCAGCAGATTGGAGGGCTGGTAGACAGGTGCTCCCAGCACGAGAGAACACAAACAGTGCATTTGCACAAACACGAAAAAAAATGCCCCTAACTCAAGATGCTTTACCGCCATCTACTGGAAAATTGTCATAATAACCATGCAAATCTAGGATGACTCAAGTGTGAAAATGATGCCCCCTGGAATTGTAAAGTGCAGAACCTGAACAACTGTACTGGGTGGCCCTAGATACATCTCGCCTCGCCTGACAGATTGAAAAGACAGGTTCCCTGAAACCATGGTAACTAAAGCCCTGCCCTCCTCTTTCTAGCTTGGGATTCCCTGGCTCAAACAGAGGTTCTGTTGTAGTCTGTCTCCAATAGTTTTGCTACTCAGGCCCCTGTAGACTCTATTCATCCTTCCTTCTATTTTGTGCACATGTCCTGAGCATCTGCTCTGGGCCAAGTTCCATGCTACGCTCTGTGGTTACAACATGGGCAGAACCTATTCTCTACGCTTCAGGAGCTCACAGTTCAATGGAGAACAGGACATTAAAACTCGGTGTGATATGGTGCAGACCTGGGGGCTAGGGAAGGTTTCCTGGAGACAAGGGCAGCTATGTCAAGCCTGAAGGCTAGTTCAATAAGGCAGGCAGAGGGGCAGGAAGTGTGTTTCAGTTGGGGGCCATAGCACATGCAAAGGCCGGAAGGCTCTGAGTAAGCATGCAGCCTACAAGGCTTTGGGGTCGGATCCTGGAGGGCCTCAGGTGGGTCCTTGGAACTCCAGGGGTCCCAGGTCACTTCCCAGGGCAGGCTCCCTGCACAGGTGGGCACTGGAGACAGTGAGTCAGAGGGCTGGCTTCTGGCTGAGGTGGCAATGGGGCTGGGGCTTCAGCTCCCTCAATCCTCACAACCACTGGTAAAGAACTATTCGTGCGCCCACATTCTATGGCTTAAATTGAGACTCAGAGAGGTTAAGTAACTTGCTCAAGGTCACACAGCTGGAGAGTAACTAAGACAGGTTGGATTCAGATCTGTGACTCCAAGCTCTGGCAGTGGCACCCATGGGTCTTGTATGTGTCTCTGCTGAAGGACACCAGGGAGGAGAGGAGACCACTCCCATCCTCATCTCCTTTAAGCTTTCAGGTCTCCCTTTCTGAGGCCCAGACCTAGAAAAAGAAAGGAAGGGGGTAGGTCCTCATATGAGAGGACAACGTCTCACCGCTACCACTCATTCAGCCCAGGCAATTCTGCTCCTGCCTGGAAAGTCAGGGCTCAGCACCCTCCCCAGGCGGACTCCCCTCGTGTGTCCCCCTCAGCTCAGGGACAATGCGTTCTTCCTCTGCGAGGCCTCAGAACAGCAGCCTTCCTGCTCTTACGGGGCTTCTGAAGCCTGCTTGTTTCTCCCTCAAGCCTTCAGGCTCTTACAAGGGTAATATTTATAGAAATGTACTAGGGTGCATTTTCCCATCTGGATCAGAGAAAGTATAAGCGTCTATCCTGGACTATTTGTGTCCTTCGCCACTTACTAGCTGTGAGTTCTTGAACATTTTCCTAAGCCTCTGGCTCCTCTCCAGGAAGATGTGAATATCTCACCTGGCAGTTTGAGACCTGAATGAGATAGTGTATATAAAGTCCCAGGCATGTGGTCATTACTTACACTTCTCCCCAACTAGTCAACTGTCAACTAGCTATGTGGGGGACTCAGTGGCCAACAGTCTTGACCTTCTCCTGGTGCTGTTAGAGTCTGAGTTACCACACACACACACGCACACACACGCACACCAGGCAGAGGGGCAGCTTGCTCAGGGATAACAGAGGCTCTGGCCCAGCCTCCTTCAGAAACAACCAAGAAGCAATGGACATGCAAAGCTCGTAAAGTGCCCAGCACAGAGCCCAGCCCAGAGCACGGTTGGGTTCGGTCGGCGCTGCCCTTCACCTTTCTTCTACCTTTAAGCCCTGGCTGGAATGGATGCAGGTAGGAGGCCTCAGGGAGCCTGTTAGCTTCCAGGGACTGAATAGTTGGCGTAATGGGGTTTGGAGTTTACAGTTTCGTTTACTTGCAGGAAATAACTTTCACTCTGCTGCTTGGCCAGCCTCTGGAGGCTTCCATTAGGGCTGGGAGCAGGGCCACCCAACCTTTGAGCTTCAGTTTCCTCATGTATAAAATGAGGCAAGTAATCTTTACTAAGACCACCACTGTGAGGATTAAAATGCAAGAAGTACCTAAAGGGTCTATCACAATGCCAGAAACAAGATAAACCCCAAAGGAAGTATAGCTATGGTCACAATGATGGGATCCAGGAGGGTTTGGAGCTACCTGAAGGATGCTACTCTCAACCATCCAACTGCTAACCACCGTGCGAGGTTGAGAATACAGGTGCCATAGCTGTCGAGGCGCCAGGAGCCAATCTCGCCCTGCTCCACTCCTCTTATGGGAGAGAAGCTGGTACAAACTTTCTGCGGTGGGTAGCTGGCAATAGGGATCCTTTCCACTCAGCCACTCCACTTCTAGGAATTCAGCCAAGGAAATAATCATAGAGCCCCACAGAGTTGTTTGTGCTAGGACATTCACTGCAATGTTACTAATAATAGTGAGAAATTGGGAATAATCTAAAGTCAGAGATGCACTCAACACACACTTTGGTTGAATACCAAATGGCCAAGATCAGTACTACTCAGCTGAAGTCCAGGTCAATGTCTAATATGACCTTTATGGAACAAACATCTTTGATAAAGAGTACATCTAAAATTTTATCAGAGATTGCTTGTGATGATAATTTCATTATTAATGAATGTCATTGTCAATGCTTAACCATTTAACATTTTAGAGTGAGAGCAATACTCACTTCCCCAGGGCTGGCAGTAGTGAGCTTTGCTCCTGTATTGGATACTACGCACGTTTGTGTTAATAAATTGATGCTTACTTTCAACTGAGGATGGTGGAGAAGTGTGATCCTCACTTGTTCTAATAATTTCTACTTTTCTTTAAATTCTTTATATTTCTTCCTATGTTGGGTCAAATATGATTTGCCATGGATAGTATTACACATTATTTTAGAGGTCTGCCTCCTCATGAAATTGGGATGTTGGTTGACATTCTGTTTTTATTTTATCTTTACAAGGTGTAAATAATGACAAATAGGGCTTTCTATTAAAGCTTCATGACCTAGATAGAATAAGGTGACTAAAAGTTGACTACATTTTAAAAGATTGGGACTTCCCTGGTGGTGCAGTGGTTAAGAATCCACCTGCCAGTGCCGGGGACACGGGTTCGATCCCTGGTCCGGCTACGGAGCAACTAAGCCCATGCGCCACAACTACTGAGCCTGCGCTCTAGAGCCCACGAGCCACAACTACTGAGCCCACACACCACAACTACTGGAGCCCACGTGCCTAGAGCCCATGCTCCGCAGCAAGAGAAGCCACCGCGATGAGAAGCCTACGCACCGCACCGAAGAGTAGCCCCCGCTCACTGCAACTAGAGAGAGCCCGCGCACAGCAACGAAGACCCAGTGCAGCCAAAAATAAATAAATAAATTTAAAAAAATAAAAAAAGATTATTTTGTTTAGTGTTGCAAATGCTAGTGTCACAAACAATTCTACAAAGATTAGAACTACGATACAATCTAATCTCTATTATTCTGCTTCATAATATTTTAATGTTTTATTGTTGTCGCCTCCAAAAGCATCTTCTAAAAGTATTTGGCTGACATGCTTTCTCAATATTTGTATTAGCTATCCATGTTTCCTTCTATATTTAAACATTTGAAAGGCTTAATAATGATTTCTGTACCCAAAAAAAGGGACAGTGTTTATAATTATCATGAGTGATACAGCATTTTACTTTTGCAATAATAAATATACATTTATTCTTTAACTGGTAGAATTTCAACAAATAGAGCACAAAAGAAGATACTCATTACAAGGTACTTCTAGAAGGTGATCTACATTAGAAAGTGATTATTAGCGGTAGAGCCAAATGACATGCCATGTGTGTATAACGGAGATGATTTTGCTTCTTGGATGCGAAGGTTATGTAACACAGTCATAGCTCATGGATCATACACAAGTCCAGGGAACCCAGAAATGATGCTGAAGTCTGAACTTAGCTCTTCAGCCTTTCAAAGACCAAGGCTGAAGATGAAGCTGAAGAGCATATTCTGACCAGATACCAAGGTCAAAGGCAAATTGCCTCCCTGCTAAACTGTGTCCCTTCTGTAAGAGAGACATACACATGGTCCATTGAAAATGATGTGGGAAATGTATTTATCAACATGGAAGGACTTTTTTATTATTGCTGAATTTTAAACACTAGTTATAAAAGAGGATGAAGTGTGAGCCCAAATTTGTAATTAAGGAGGAAAAGTCTGAACAGATAGAGGATTGAAGGACACATATGAAATGTTAATGATGATTATCTCTGGGTTTAGTATTAAAGGATTTCTGCTTCGTTTTAATAAAAATTTTTGTGTTTTCTTATAAAACATGTTACTCATATGATTTTTAAAAATAGAAAATATTTGGGCTTCCCTGGTGGCGCAGTGGTTGAGAGTCCGCCTGCCGATGCAGGGGACACAGGTTCGTGCCCTGGTCTGGGAAGATCCACATGCCGCGGAGCGGCTGGGCCCGTGAGCCATGGCCGCTGAGCCTGCGCGTCCGGAGCCTGTGCTCCGCAATGGGAGAGGCCACAGCAGTGAGAGGGCCGCGTACCGCAAAAAAAAAAAAAAAAAAAAAAAAATTCAAAATTCACCTTTTCTGTCTCTTCTTTTCTGTTTCATCCAGGGCCAGATTTCAAGCTTGCTGAGCTGGCCAGATGGTCTGGGACACTGACCACAGCTGCCTGTAGTCCTTACTGTCCATGTTCATTTGAGGTCAAGGCTTTGGCAGGCTGCAGCTGCCTCTCCTGGGCCTGTTTCTGTGAGGAGAGATGCCAAGAGCAAGGCAAAGGTCAGTGGGGGTGGGGGGAAGGGCAGGGGGTAGTAGCTCCATTTGACCAGCGAGGAACTGGGATCTCAGTGAGGCTGGAAGTGCCAGGAAAATCTTGTGTCTGTCCCGAGATCTGGGGGATAAATAACTTGAATATGCCTAAGCTTTTCCATAGTAGAAGAAAGCACTCCAAGGTGTCCCCCAAATTAATTTTACTTTTCCTTTTTATCAATACAACTCACAAATTTTAGCGGATTACCTAGCTATCCGTAGCTAGGTGTGGCCATGTGACTAAGTTCTGGGTGATGAGAAGTAAGTGGCTGTGTTGTGTGCAACTTCCAGGAAACATCCTTAAAGAGAGGGGCATGTCCTTTCTCCTTGTCCCCTTCTTGCTGGTTGGAATATGGATATGATGGCTGGGGCAGGAGCAACCATTCTGGACCATCAGGCAACATGCTTGGGATGATGGAGCAACAGAGTAGAGAGAGTCTGGGCAGATAAACATTGAGCCTCCGTAGCAGCCCTGGACTGGCTCCTTTAAACTTCACTGATGTGACAGTGAAGTAAACTTCCATCTTAGTTTAAACCAGTGTTCTCTTGGGGTTTCTGTCATACGTCACAGAACCTAACCTTAATTAATTACCATAGCTACCTCTTACTTAATATTTCTGCCCCAGCCACTATTCTAAGTGCTTTACAAGTGTTACCTTGTGTAATCCATATAAAAATTCTATGAGGTGGGAACTATTATTAACCTTGTTTCGCAAATCAGGAACCTGAGACACAGAGAGGTTGATTAACTTGCTCAAG
This sequence comes from Aethalodelphis obliquidens, assembly GCF_003676395.1. Taxonomy (NCBI): domain Eukaryota; kingdom Metazoa; phylum Chordata; class Mammalia; order Artiodactyla; family Delphinidae; genus Aethalodelphis; species Aethalodelphis obliquidens. The sequence continues at coordinate 3,072,807 of NW_020837965.1, read as the reverse complement.
GTCACACAGGTGACTGATGGAACTGAAGTCTGAGCCTAGATCATCTGGCGCCGGAGGCTGTCCTCTGACTGCTCTTCCGGACCCTCTCCTTTGGCTCCTGGTCCCAGCTGACACTTCTATCCCCTACTGCAGACCTCTTTATGCTATCTCTAGTCCCCATTCCACCCCATTCCCTGTCTCCAGCAAAAAGCCCATTCTCTCTACACCTTGTTTCACTGAGAAAGGATTCTGGCTGGCTAACTCAGGCTAAAGCATAAGAGACCAGCCTCAGCATGGTATGTTCCCGCTCCATAAGAAAAGCAGGCTCTTTATTTCTATGTCAGTGTGAGGGTTTAAGTGTGAGAAACACAGAAGGAACAACACTGGGTGAGGCTTGGGCACTGGAATCAAGTAAAGTGAATTTTATACCTGCTGCCAGCAAGCTTTGCAATCTTGGCACATCTCAAAACCACTCTGAGCCCCCATTTTCCCCCTCTACAAAATAGGTAGAATCAGACTTTCATTAGGCATGGGTGCTGTAAGGATTAAATGAAATAACCGGTGTGAAGGCTCCTGGCCCCCACCGGCCAGGCACAATAAGTATCAGTAAATATGAATCTTTATACGGTGGGATTCTGTTTATCCGTTGCTCCTTCTAGCCTATTTTTAAAGGTCAGACATTGAGATACAGTAACGTCCACCTTCTTGAAGGGTACAGATCTATAAGTTTTGACAAACATATAGTCATATAACTACCACCACAATCAAGGTATAGATTTCCACACCCAAATTGTTCCTTCCTTCGTCCCCAAGACTGTTTCTTACTCATTCTAACATTTATTGAGCACCCACTGTGTGCCAGGCTCTGTGCTGGGTCCAAGCTACAGAAACAAAGCTGACAGGTAAGTCCCTGTCCTTGGAAGTTTATAGTTTATCAGATGGAACGGGACAACAAACTAGAAAATAAACATACAAACAAACAGGATCATCATAGAAGCAGTAGATGCTATGCAGCAAGCAGGATTATTTGGTAGTTAGTAGCTGGGGGATTATTTCAGTCGAAAAGGCAGGTGCTATCCTTGTCATTTAAAATTCACAACCAAAGCTGCAGGTTAGTTAAAAGCCCCATTTAATGGGCAAGGTATTTGAGGCTCAAAGGAAGGAACTTCCTCAAGGTCACACAGCAAGTGAATGGGAAAACAAGGCTTCAGGCTCTAGCCAGCAGACACCAAAAGCTCACACCAAAAGCTCGTGCTTTTTCCATCACATCACACCAGGCCCTGGGCCATCTCTGCTGGAGCAGCGGGGGTTCCGGGGTGTGAGGTCTGGGCAGCCTGCTGCTCTGCGGCCATAAGGGCATAGCCAAGAGCCCTATGACAGCCAAGCGCACTGCAGTGACCTCACTCTCCTGGTCTCCCCTCCCTCCTCCTCTAATTGAGATGTCAACCTTCTGCCTCATACCCTCCCATCTTGGACACCTGGCATTGCAGGGGTCTCCACGGAGACCGCCGACCTCCTCCTGTGCCTCCCGAGCTTCTCCATCCTGAAGACATACACTGAGTTGTGTCAGACAGGTGAATGTCCACTCTCTCAGCACCGCTTTCCTTTCCCCCCTCCTTTTCCTTCTTCTCCCCTCTGCCTTCTACCTCCTTCTTCTTTTCCCTCCCTCTTTCTCTCTCCCTCTGCCTCCTGCATGCTTGGAGACGAAAGGGCCAATTAATCTTGCTGCCACTACCTCTGTCCGCTAAGCTGTGTACCGGTCCACAGGCATAGGCATTCCTACCACGACTGCCTGAGCAGTCCCTGAAAACCATGGCTAATTGGTAAAAGATCGCATTCATTTTTCCATAGCCTGAACACTTCAAAGGAGGCTCTGCCAAAGCCGAGGCAAGGTTGCCACCCTGATGCATCAATCACTAGGGAGACCGCTGAGGGTACCTGTCACTCAGAGGGTGACATTCACACCTGCTGTTTCTACCTTGGCATGTGGTCTTGCATGATGAACATCACTGGCCCCAATCACGTTCACACTCTCCAGCGCCACAAACAGCAGAGCGTTAGAGAACATTTGATTAATGTGCTGCAGGCGTACTTTGTTTATGCAATTTTACCCAAATATCTTATGTAAAGAGATATTATGCAGATCTCTTCTTCTGAGGGAGTATGTTTTGTACCTGCATCCTTCATTCATCTTCCAGAAAAGTTAACTAGCAATGAGATTTTTACACGTTAAGCCACACTTTAAATCGAACATAGGCAAGGCTTGCAAATTAATGTGCAGGAAATCTCTGAACCTCAGTTTCCTCATAAGAAAAATGGGTTTAATACTTTTTCCCCAGCTAGCTTACAGGGCTGTGGAGAGGCTTGTGGAATAAAATTTTAATTCTGTAGATGTACTTTGTAAACTGCAAAGCAGTATATTACATCAAAGTAATGTTACTGTTAAAGTGAAGATGCAGTTGGCCAAGTAAATTATCACCTCCAAATAGAAATTCTGTGATAATCCAATTTTCATGTATTCGGCTGGCTAAGACGACGATTACACTTGTATGTTTTTTGAATCCAGGCAGGCAGGGATGGCATCTCACTAAACTTTCTGAGACTTGGGGAGCATTTTGTGGTTGCCTCTGGCTATGACTTGGTGTTGACAGTAAAGAGCATCCTGTCTGAGGATGTCTATTAAAATCTTAATTTCAGGGCACCAGGCAAAACCTTCAATCAGGGCAATATCTTTAAGTGAACATCTCCTGCCATCGCCTAGCTGCCTGCACCTGCCCTTCAGGGAGAATGGGAGTCATTAAAGGAAACTGAACATTGGGAAAAAAAAAAAAGGTAACCTTGAGACCCCAGTCTATCTTCACCCTGATCAATCTGAAATAAGAGCATGAGAATGAAGGAAACCCACCCCCACTGCCTCCTTAGGTGTGGCCCTTGCTTCTTGGAATGTTCTCTGTCCCAGACGCTTGGGGAGTTGTAGGGCCAGACAGACATGTGTAGGGTTCCCCACCCAAGGGAGAAGCTGCTTACTGCACAGAGTTCTTCTCTTTGTACACAATATTTTGAAGCAAAGTGGAATGATCGCCACTGGGAAGGGAATTCATTTTATTCAGATAACCTCAGGAAATAGCAAGATTTGTGGTACATATTTCTGGGAAAGCGCTCACAAGCAATCAGATGCCTGTCTGTGTTCCTGACCCCTTGGGATCGCCTGCAGGTACAGTCATAGCTTGACTATGAGAACATATGATAAGGGCGAGGGAGAGTGTGGCTTATGAATCGTTTTCTGGCACTGTTTGTGGAGGATGAGACTGGAGTTGGGGTGGGTGGTGGCGGGATGCAAGATCAATGGGAAATGTGTCCTCAGCAGACATTTCAAAGACCTTGGAATGTAGCTTTTCCTCTCAGATAAAGACCAGTATCAATTCATCATCGATACACTTTTACTCAGTGTCCCATCATCATGTTAGGCGATATGGAGGAGACCCCCAAATATTTCCAACATAGACCGGGAGCTCTCATTTTAGTTAGAAAGATAAGGCGTTCTTGCTGATAAAGATAAGAGCCCAGAAGAGAGACAGGAGGAGGAAGAAGCTAACACTGTCCAGTCTCCTGCTGGGACTGAGGCACTTATGTCATCCCATTTGATCATCAGCAACACCGCAAGGTAACATCTTCATCCCGTTTTGCGGATGAGAATACTGAGATCAGAGAGGTTTGATGACTTGCTCCAGGTGCCACAGCTGGTTAGTGGCAATAAAGTGTCCATTCTTAGTCTGCTTAATTCTGGTGGGGCCAGAATTGAAGGGAAGTTTTCGAACTGCCTTCTATATTGATTTTGTCAGAGATAATCACCAACTTTAGAAAAACAAAAACAAAATAACATTTGGCTGTGTTTCCTCTTACTCCGTTCACTTAGCGGGGTGCCGAGGAGCTACTAGCTCTAGATCTGAAGCTTTAATGGCCTTTTCTGTTGATAAACCATATTTCTAAATAAATCATTGTTTTTGTCCGTTTGTGTTCCCAAGGCCAGATCTCTGCCTCTTTCCTGGCTGAATACTCCCTTCCCCCACCAACATCTTCCCACGTTTCTTTTAAAGCTTCTCCTTTCTCTCTCTCTCCTTCCCTACCCTCACACACACACAGACATTCAGACGCACACCTTCCCACCACACACCCATATGCAAAATAAAATTAGAAATACCCCCCAACTCTCAAGGTATTTAGGGAATGGAGACCTTCAATCAATAGAGCCAAATGCTCCATTCCCTCCCTGTCTCCTCCAGACAGCTATGATTTTGACACCAAGAAGCTCTAAAGGAAAAAAAAGCCACCTGTGCTTTCCTCTATCTGCCCTGTGGCCGCTGGATCTCACAGGGCTGCCAGATTCTCAGAGCCAACACCTGGCAAGCTGTTCTTTTGTTTGTATGTAAAATCCTTTCAGAACATGAAAATGTTTCCTGGTCCCCTCTTTTTTTGTTTTTTGGTTTTTTTTTTCTGGTACGCGGGCCTCTCACTGTTGTGGCCTCTCCCTTTGCGGAGCACAGGCTCCAGACGCGCAGGCTCAGCGGCCATGGCTCACGGGCCCAGCCGCTCCGTGGCATGTGGGATCTTCCCGGACCGGGGCACGAACCCGCATTCCCTGCATCGGCAGGTGGACTCTCAACCACTGCACCAACAGGGAAGCCCCCCTCTTTTATTTTGATGCACACTGTCGAAATCCAGAGAAAACAGTATGTGATGTTTCAAAAATACAGGCTGAGCTGATAAGCATATTGTCCTCGTTTTAAGGGATTGTTCTTGTTTTAATCAACCCGTTGAGGAACAATAAATAATCATTTATTTATGACGTTTGCCTTCACCCAGAGGAGTGGAACAGGGCAGGTAGGTGAGCTCCGACAGCCCAAGAAACCGACGTAGTGGCGGTGTCAATATTCCTGCAGTGGTTCAAAGCTGTCTCTGCTCCCTCCAACCTCCATTTGACACACACTGGCCAACTGTCCCCACCCTCTTGGTACCCACCTCAGACTAGTGGGATCAGAAAAAGAAAGGAAATAGGAACAGGGAGATGAGGGTGGGACTCCAGGCAGAAGCTCTGTGTCTGGATGAACCACTCAGTTGTCCTCCCTTCTCCCAAATCAGAGCTCCCCCTGGGTCTCAGGGTGATGCTGCGTTGTGTAGAGGCTGAGAGCAGGTCCATTAGTTCAAATCCAGGCTCTGTCACTTACCTGCTCTGTGTCCTTGGGCATGTGACTTAGCTTCTCTGTGCACCAATCTCCTCATCCATACAAGGGGATCATGGAGCTTCTGCTGAGAGGATCAACAAAGCTGCCTTATGCTAAAGGCTTATTAGCACAGTGCCTGGTTCCTAGTAAGGACCCAATAGATAGAGTCAATGGTTATAAAATAATGCTCAAATAGTGCTCACCATAGGTAGGCCCTGTTTAAGGGCTTTACATAAATTGTTGTCATATAACCCTCACATCTCTGTTTTACAGATGGGGAAACTGGAATCTGAAGATCACACAGTAGTGAATGATGGATATTCAGACCCGGGCAGACAGGCTCCAGAGTCGGGGCTCTCAGCACTTCTGTGCACAATGACTTTGATCTTTACGGGTGTTGCCCCTGGCAAGCTGAACTCCTAAACCCCCAGGTTTTCCTCGGTCCCAGAATGGAGAGCAGCAGCGGAGGGCTGTTAGCCACAGTGGGGAGGGAAGGAGCAGATGATGGTTAGAGCATCACATCAGGGTGGAATCCAGAGCTCCCAGCTGGAACCAGTGGCTGAAGTCAGGCGGGGAGCCCCAGCCCGCTCCAGAGGAGTGAGGGGAGGAAGGGGGGCAAGTCCCCGAGGCTGAGAGGGGTGGCCAGAGCACCGCCCCTAGGAGGGGAGGGAGGGGTGGCGGGCTGGGGGCGGGGGTGCCCAGCTGCCATCCCCGCCGTCTCCTGGCCCCCACTCGCCGGCGCCCCAGTGGGAGGACGGCAGCTGCCCGCTCCCTCCTCCCCACACCCCCGCTACCTGCCCAGTCCCCGAAGCGAAGCGTGAGGAGGCTGCGAGCCAGCGGGGCCGAGCCCACAACTTTGCAGCCTCGGGGAGGGCGAGAGCCGGCGTGCAGGGCTCCTCTTGTCCGCGACCAGAGCTTGGTGAGTTCATTTCCCCACTGCTCTGCGGCGGTGCGGCGGCGGCGGCCGCGCGGGGGGCGGCTTCCCGGGCGTCCGGGAGGCGGTGGCCGGCGGCCGCCCGCGCTGCCTGCCTCGCTAGGGCTCCGGCTGTGCCGCCCGCCGCCGCGGGCGCGGCCGGCGCCAGTGCTAAACGGCCACCGGGCCGCCCCGGCGGTCTCCGATGTCCCTTCTCCCGCACAGGGCCGGGGCTGCGGTGCGGCCGCCCGCCGTGCGCCCCTCACTCCCCCAGCCCGTCCTTCGCCTTCCAGGCGCCGCCGCGCATCTGGAGGCTGCTCCCGCGGCCCCCCTGGCGACCAGCGTGGGGAAGACACTCGCTTCGCCGGATCCCGGGCCAGGGCTCTCTAGGGTGGTCAGCGCCGCCGCAGCCCCCGGGAGCCCCCAGCGACCACCCCCTGGCGTGCCCTGCGCTGAGCCCCTGCGGCGGTGAGAGACCCGCGGTCCGCATGGCTGGCGCGAGTCTCCTGGGGCACTGGCACCTGCAAAGGGGACTCCAAGGTGATCAGTCACCCAGTGGGGACGGGACAGCCTGGACGGAGGCCTAGTGGCATTCGCCCGTCCTGGGTGCAGCAGCCTTCCCAGAACTTTTCTCGCGCCTCGGGCTCGCCTGCTCCTTAGCCCCTGGAAAAGTTCTCGCGGGCGCCCGGAATCCTATTTTTCAGTGGCTTCCGAAGCCGGGCAGGAACCGGGGCTGTGGGGCGGGGTGGAATAAATTTGTGGTAGGGCTGCGCTCAGCGGCGGGGGTCGATCCCCTGGAAACCTGGCCAAGCATCCACGCCTGCGCCCAGGGAGAGCTTGTTGGCATCGAAGGGGTTTCAGCGCCATCGGGGTTGTTTGGGTTTCTCGCTCCAGGAGAGCGGGAGGAAAGCGCGGAGCGGGGGGGGGCGATTTTAATTTCGTCGCCTCAAATGAAAACGCTCTTTGCCAAGAAATAGCTAGGACAGCCAGCTTCGGAGAGATGGGCTGACCGGAAACGGCTGACACAGGTATTCCTGCTGCGCCCCCCATCCCACCCATCGCCTAAGTGCTTGTGGGAATGTATCGATTGTTGTCATTGATTTTTTCTAAAAAGCCAGGTGGCAGCGGCTGCGTGTGTGTACACACAGATACACACAAACACAGATACCGAGGCACACACAGATTACACATACAAAATCACACACAAGGAGCACCCCCCGCACACACACACACACACACACACACACACACACACACACACAGGCAAGCACACATACCCCCAAAGCTCTTTGCGTTATGCGTAAGGTCCCTGAGTATTGCCCAATATGGGGGGGGGTGGCAAGGAGAAAGGGGAGGTGAAACAGTACTTCCAGTAGGTCATTTCTATCTGCCCCCACCCCAGATCTTCTGCTTTCTCCTCCTAGGGGGTCTGAAGGAGGAATCCCAAACCTGGGCACGTCTCCACTGCCATAAAAAAGCAGAGCCCTAGGGGCTTCCCTGGTGGCGCAGTGGTTGAGAGTCCGCCTGCCAATGCAGGGGACGCCGGTTCGTGCCCCGGTGCGGGAGGATCCCACATACCGCGGAGCGGCTGGGCCCGAGGCCGCGGCAGTGAGAGGCACGCGTACCGCAAAAAAAAAGAAAAAGAAAACAAAAAAAGCAGAGCCCTAGGCAGCCCCCCCTCCCCCGCCCGCCGCTCCTCCACCCCCATCCACCTCCTACGGACTGAGAACAAGTCCCCACCTCGCCCTCCTTGTACCTGACCCCCGGGCCGTCAAGGCGCCGAGGTGCCTCAAACACGGAGGAGGTGGGCACCAGAAAGTAGGGTTTGGCTCCCAGACGCTGTCACGATCTCGGGGTCTCACGCCTGCTTGGTCACGGGTTAGGGAAGAGAGGAGAGGTGGTCCGAGGGACATGGATTTGCGTGGAGCAGGACGGACAGACAGCGCCGGGGAGAGCCCTAGGGAGCCCTCCGGACGCTGCAGTGAGTCTTCCTCTCCCCCTGGGCCCCTTAGGAATGTAATCGAGGATGCTGGCCCTCAGGCTGCTCAACGTGGTGGCCCCCGCCTACTTCCTGTGCATCTCCCTGGTGACCTTCGTGCTGCAGCTCTTCCTCTTCCTGCCTAGTATGCGTGAGGACCCCTCGGCCGCCCGGCTCTTCTCACCTGCGCTGCTCCACGGGGCATTCTTCCTGTTCCTCTCAACCAACGCCCTGGGTAATTACGTCCTGGTCATCCAGAACTCCCCAGACGACCTGGACGCCTGCCAGGGGACCGCAGCCAGGAGGGCCCTGTGCCCTCCGCCCAGCGCCCACTTCTGCCGAGTGTGCGCCAGAGTCACCCTGAGGCACGACCATCACTGTTTCTTCACCGGCAACTGCATCGGGAGCAGGAACATGCGCAACTTCATCCTGTTCTGCCTCTACACCTCCCTGGCCTGCCTCTACTCCATGGTGGCCGGCGTGGCCTACATCTCCGCAGTCCTTTCCATCTCCTTCGCCCACCCCCTGGCCTTCCTCACGCTCCTTCCCACCTCCATCAGCCAGTTCTTCTCCGGTGAGTGGGCCTTGGCAGGCAGGTTGGGCCCTATGCAAAGACCTTCTACCTCAACCCCAAGTTTGCCAGGTTTAGCAAATACAGGATGCCCAATTAAATTGTAATTTCAGATAAACAATGCATAACTATTTAATATAAGTATTTCCTGAATATTGCAGTGGACATACTTACACTAAAGTTTTTTAGTTATCTGTTTGAAATTCAGACTAACTGGGCAGGGCTTCCCTGGTGGCGCAGTGGTTGAGGGTCTGCCTGCCAATGCAGGGGACACGGGTTCGTGCCCCGGTCCGGGAAGAACCCACATGCCGCGGAGCGGCTGGGCCCGTGAGCCATGGCCGCTGAGCCTGCGCTTCCGGAGCCTGTGCTCCACAACAGGAGAGGCCACAACAGTGAGAGGCCCGCGTACCGCAAAAAAAAAAAAAAAAAAAAAAGCAGACTAACTGGGCATGCTGTATGTCAGCTGGCAACCTCCCTCCCCACATCCATCCTCATTCATCTTCTCCTCGGTGCTCGCCGCTGCCCATTTGCTCATAGAATTGTGGCAAACCAGGCAATACACCTGCCCTGTGCCAGGAGGGGCTGATTGCTGGCCGTCCCTCCGTGCGGCCTGCGAGGTACCCCCGTGCTATGTCCTTCCTCTGCCTGGACCCCAATCCTGCTCACATTCCTCCGAGGACTTTGCCCTCCAAAGGTCTTGCTGGTCAACCACAGTAAGGCTGACCAGGGTGCCGGGCCAGTCCCAGCAGGAGGCTAACCCTCGCCCTCCTACCCACTATGTTTGACCCCCTCCAGGTTGTCCTCCAGTCTGCAGATGGCTCAGAGCAAGGAGCACCCTGGTTGGAGATGCAGCCATATTTAATGGCTCCATCTTCACACCACAGCGCCATGGGACTGGCGTGGAATCTGACCCTCCAGGAGGCTCTTACACTTGCAGGAGCCAGGCATGTAGACCTTCACACCGGGGCGCAGCTATGCCCCCTGGTGAGGACTGTGCTTTATATAGCATACCCCAAGGAGAGTGGGGCACCAGGCCCAGAGGAACCTGGTTCCTGGTGGCAGGGACCAGGCCTTGACACCGGTCAGGACCCACCCTGCCTGGCCATGAAATTTGCCGCTACCTCATTTCCTTCACTCCACCTACCCCGGCCTTTGACTCTGACTGACTTGGCTGTTACAATTAGTAGCATGCACATAGGGACACGTAGCTGTGCGTGTGTGATGTCATCTCCATTTCTCATGAAGAAACTGAGGCTCAGATGGGGTTAAATGGCTCCCCAGGATCTTAGTACTTCCGAGCAGCAGCCTCTGGCCTGCCTCCCAGGTCTTTAGACAACGCGCAGCAGCGGAGGGAATACAGCGTGTTTCATACCCCACTGACCTTTCAGGGACAAAAAAGACAGAGTGCAGCTTCTTCCACTGAGAGCCCCAAATTGTCTTGATATGCCTGGGCTGGACATTCATAAAATTCGGCCCCTGGGGGAAGCGATCGTTTTGGTCTTTGTTGGGGCCTCAGCCCAGTCCTCTGCAGGTGTAAAACTTTGTGCCATTTGGCAGTGGGGACACAGAGGCCCTGGAGGAAGGACCCAGCTATGAGGGTTGCCTTGAGGGCTGGTGGTTGAGCTGGACCCAGAACTCAGAGCTCTCCGACCTTCTGGATCCTGGCGCCAGCATAGGAGGCTGCTGGGACTGAAATAGCCAGGACGAGGGAGGGAAAGTGGGCGGGCTAGGCGGTAGAGTGTGAGCACAGGCAGGTGGAGAGATGAGGAGAGCCAGAGAGGCTGATTACACTTTCTTTTCCAAGTAGTTTCATCACATAAAAATGGATGCTTCCAAAGAGAGGATCTTGAAATGGTTTGATTTAAGCTGGGCTTGAGGCCTGTCCATATGTGCTAGGTTTGGGTGGGAGACAGGAAAGTAAAGAAGAGGAACCTCTTGCTTTGATCTGATGGGGGAGCAGAGCCAGTCAGTGCCTATCCTGGGGCCCAGATCCCTATTCTAGCAGAAAAGTGAGTCCCACCATCTTTTACCTCCTCACCAGACCCACTAGGAAAAGGAGGACAAGATTTCTTTTTCTTTTTCTTATTTGGCTGCATTGGGTCTTAGCCGCGGCACGCAGGATCTTCATTGTCGCGTGCGGGATCTTTTGTTGCGGTTCATGGGCTCTTCGCTGCGGCGCGCGAGCTTCTCTCTAGTTGTGGTGCTCGGGCTCCGTAGTGGCGGTGCGGGGACTCTCTCGTTGTCCCGCGGGCCCTAGAGTGCACGGGCTTAGTTGCCCCATGGCATGTGGGATCTTAGTTCCCCGACCAGGGATCAAACCCACATCCCCTGCACTGGAAGGCAGATTCCTAACCACTGGACCACCAGGGAAGTCCCGAGGCCGTGATTTCTAATCTCCAACTCTCCCATCTCGTCCTCCTCCTTCGCTGGCCTTTCATCTTTCCCCTTGACAGCCCTTCTCTCGCCTGCCCAGACACACACCTCACCTGCTCAGCTTCTCCCCTCCTGTCCCTTCTCCCTCTCTTCTCAACCCAAATGGTTGAGGGCACTGCCCTCTCATCTGCTCCAGAGGCCAGGTGGACAGGAGGGTGTAAAAAGGGACAAGTCGTTTGCTAGATTGAGCTGTCCCCAACTGTGGTACTGCTCCTAAGGCAGATCTGCCACCAGAGCATGGGATGGCCGTGTGTGGGCCCCGTGAGCCAGAAGTGGGGTGGGGGTCTTCTGGTGGCTGTACCCACATGCCCTCCGTTGATGCCAGAGAGGAAGGAGACTGGCCAGTTAGATTTTAGAAGCTGTTCTTTCTTTTGGCTTCGTGGGACCAGTACAGGTTGTGTCACTTCTCTGAGCCTCATTCTTCTCATCTGGGAAATGGAGATGACACCATCTGACCTGTGTCGTGGCATTTGGAAAAGTACGCCAGTGTGGTGAGTGCCAGAAAGTCCAGTAGAAGGGAAAAGGCGTTAATATTTGTTGAGCAAATATTATGTGCTAACCACTGTGCGGGTCTCATTTCATCCAATCCTCAGGACAAGTTTGTGAGGTAGGTATTATTATATCATTTTTAAAGACTCAGCAACCAAAGGCTTAACAAGGTTAAGTTGCTTTGAAAGCACACAGCTAGTATGAGTCCAACCCAAGCTTTGGACTCAGAGCTGCTAGCCTCCAGAGCCCACATTCTTCCCACAATACTGCCTCTCTGCAGTTGCTTCTTGATGAATGAGCCACTTTGGGAGGGAGAGAGCTTCTTATCCCAGGATGTATATTAAAGATGCTGGGTGATGATCTGTCAGAGGTGCTATAGGTGCTTGGTGGAAAGCCAGGGTGGAGTGATTGGATGGTGTGACCCTTCAGGCCCATTAGGAATATTCTGTGATTTTCTAAAAGAAGCAGCACTATTATTAAATAGTTCAGAGAAGCTGAGGCAGCCAGGCTAGGCAGCTTCAAACACGTTGAGAGAAAGCATGTCCCCAGATTAGCCTTTTGTAGCTGCTGCAAGGGGCCGGGGAAAGGCCACAAGGGCTTTTCTTCATGCTTTTATTTAGCGCCAGAAAAGAGACTGTGGAAGACAGCTTCCATCAGCCCAGGCTTGTCCCTGAGGCTGAGGTGCAAGGCAGGCTTGCGCTCGACAGCTCTGATGTTTGCACAGCCCAGCTTGAACGCCATCTTTGCCTGTAGCATTCCTGCACCCCAGAGGGCACCATGGTTCCAGGATCCTTCATCCTGCACATGGCTGCATGAGCTAACCTGTGCTGACAAGGAAGAAGTAGGTCAGAGGCATGGCACAGCGCAAGGTGAGCCCTGTACCGTTGCTGCCCTCTGCCCCCCGTGCAAGCCAGCTGGACTGAGCTTTCCGTCCCCTGGACAGCAGGACTTTATTTGTCCCCAAGTTTGCACAGAGAAACCTGCTATCAAAGCTCCTAGGGCTGAGGGCAAGAGGGGGATGCTAATGAGCAAACCTGAGTCATATCCACATCCTCCTGGCCACTGAGTCCACCATTGCTCAGATTGGAAAAGTGTTTTTTTTAATTTATTTATTTGGTTGCACTGGGTCTTAGTTGCGACAGGCGGGCTCCTTAGTTGAGGCTCACAGGCTGCTTAATTGTTGCATGCGAACTCTTAGTTGTGGCATGCATGTGGGATCTCGTTCCCCGACCAGGGATCGAACCTGGGCCCCCTGCATAGGGAGCGTGAAGTCTTAACCACTGCGCCACCAGGGAAGTCCCTGGAAAAGTTTTAAAAGCCCAGCCCTCAGGGGTCTGGGAATGGAAACGTGGGGAGCTGAGAATAGGTCCGTGGGCACCACGGGAAGCTGGAGAAGGGAGGAATAGGGTTGAGATTTGCAGAGGTTGAATAGGTTATAAGGTAGGGTCTCTGGCATCTCACTGGAGGAAGTGATGGTGAGCTTGCCCTGCTGGAGAGAGGGGCTGAGGAGGGCTTTTGAGTTCTCTCCTGGGCCCACTGCCCTGGCTGCTGGGCAGGTCAAGGCTGCTAAAGTTGTAGCCCAGCCAGATCTCCAAGCCCTGGAAAGGAGAAGGAGAAAGCGTGATGGTCTTAAGAGTTAAGGTTGAGCCCCTTTTGGAGGTAGTCTCCTTATCTGTGAAGGATGCCCAGCAGGGAGTGCTGCGCTGAGTGTGAACCAGAATGCTGGCCACTGCGCACACAATTTCTCTGAAACGTGCAACCCCATGGAGTCATTGTTGTTATACCCATTTTACATTATGAGCAAACTGCAGCTCAGAGAAGTTAAGAAACTTGTGCAAGACCACAGAGCTGGGAGATTCAAACTTAGCACGGACCAGCCACCCCAACTCGGAGGAAGAGTGGAGAATCTCTTACTCAGTGATGTTTAAACCAGTCATGGAGAGTGCTGGTTTAGAGGGGTTTAGGGAAGGTCCAGCTCAAGGCAGGGACCTAGACTGATGACCTTGGGGGCCTTTTCCAGCCTTAGCAAGCTCTGACAGGACAGCTGTGGCTGAAAGTTCCAGCGGCCATACTGTCCTCTTTTTAACATTGATGACTGAATTATCCTCTGCACTGCCTTGAAACTCGTGATTTATTCTTCTTGATGACTAGGCCCTGTTCTCCATCATGCTGTCACTTTCCCGAGTCCTCCCAGCCAGTGCTCACAGCTCCGAGGAGAAGGCACTGCAGTCTAGACAGCTGCCCAGGCACCAGCTCCCTCTCCAGGGTCCTCAGCTCACTCCTCTCTCCTCCTGAAAAACAACCCTTCTCCCTGTTTCTAGCCCCAAAAGAGAAGGCAGAGAGAGATGGTATCGCTGACCCTGAGGAAATGCTAGCATCTAGGCACTGCCCATAGAAGCGTCTCCCACGTCCCCCGTTCTCCTCTCTCGCCTCAGGAGCCATCAGCAGTAAGAAGAAGTTAGGACAACTTGTTCCTCTCCCTCGCTGCCGAGCTGAGATGTAGCTTCAATCTCATTAATCTCCCTCCCTAGCGGAAAGCGCCTGCTGGGACGGCAGTTCGGGGCGTGGCCTGGGTGTAAAGCGATCCTGTTGTTTTCCCGCCCCCCTGCAGGAGCTGTCCTTGGTCCTGAAATGTTCGTCATCCTCATGCTCTACCTCTGGTTTGCCGTCGGCCTGGCCTGCGCTGGCTTCTGCTGCCATCAGCTGCTGCTGATCCTCCGGGGGCAGACCCGCCACCAGGTGCGGAAGGGGGTGGCAGTGAGGGCCCGGCCTTGGCGCAAGAACTTACAGGAGGTCTTCGGAAAGAGGTGGCTCCTGGGCCTGCTGGTCCCCATGTTCAATGTTGGAAGTGAGAGCTCCAAGCAGCGGGACAAGTAGCAGGCACTCCCATCATTTCTCTCTGTGTGTGTGTTGACTCCTCGTGAACATAAGACCACAGCACCCTGTCTCCACCCATGGCCCACTACAGCTTTGGGCCGGTAAGGCCCTAGCATCCACCCCTGGTCTGTAACATACAGAGAACAGCGTTGGCTGGTGGATCATGACAAGGAGGGAAAATGGCCACTGAGGCATTGCTAGGTTCCCCGTGAGCCAGCCTGGTGGCTGCTAACCGTTCAGAGCTTCTCTTTTGTTTCTTCCCCCTTGGGGTGCCTGCTTTTCCCCTCTGCCTGGTTCACCCACGCTCCACCAAGTCTCATGTCATCACTGCTATCTGCTAGAGCTTTTCCTCTCAGCCCCATGTCAGGAGTCGGGAGGGGATTCTTGCTGCTGGTATGCAGCTCCCCAGGACCTGGAGTCTGGCAAAAGGTTTAAAATCACCATGTGTGAGAGGCAGCCAAGTCAGCTCTGCCAGCTGCTAGTGAGGTTGGGAAAGGAGGGGTGTGTGTCCTCATCCCCTCCGTGGAATTGTGAACAATGGAGGGAAAAAAGAACTCAGCAGCTCGCTGCCCAGCCCTCAAGTTGCAAGGCCTTTCTCTGGGAGACAGCAGCCAATGGCCTGGGACTTCTAGCTGCTGTCCCCTGTCCACCCCGCCCCAGCCGGCTACCCAGTGCCATCCAGGACCTGGCTGGATGCTTCCTTTCCCTGGCACTCTTCCAGCCTCTGGGTCTTTGCTAGATGCTGGGAAGGCAAGGAAGAAGAGAGAAGGAAAGGGAGATACTGATAAATGAGAGTGGTGTGTGACTGCACAACCATATAGAAGGGGGGGGCATGTGATCGTGTGTGTGTGTGTGAGAGAGAGAGAGAGAGAGAGAGAGAGAGATAGAGAGAAGTGGTGAGGAATGTTGTTATGAAAATAGAGAAAGAATGGGAAGAGAGAGGGTCACACAGAGATTGGGCACTGGGATATTTGGGGACTGAGAATGAAAGGGGCAAATGGGTTCATTTCTGAAGGACATTCTAGCAGCTAAAGCTGTTCAGTGTTTGAATAGTTGCCTGGGAAGGTAGTGAGTGCCTCACAACTGGAGGTATTCCGGAAGGGACTAGGCAGTCATCTGGCAGGCATGCTGTGGAAAGAATTTCTGCACAGGGTCAGGGAAAGGAAGATCCTTTCCCACCCCAAGATGCCAGTGTCTTCTTCATGATTGCCAGGTCCAGAGGCAAGATCTGCAGAGACACCTGTGAATTATTTGCTTTCATGGAGGATGGGGCGGGCGTGGAGTAGTCTGAAAATCATGATGCAAACTTTCAGGACCCTACCCGACCACCAGCGAGATGGGACTACTAGGTATTAATGCTAGCTGAGGGGGTTGGCCTTTGAGGACAGGGAGAGGGGACAGTGTCAGGGGCAGGTCGGGGCAGTGGTGGGGAGAGCAAAGCTGGAAAATCATGTTCAACTCTGAGGAGTGAGATTGGGAGAGTTGAGGCTCAGGAACGGGGAGACCGGAATATAGGGGTGCAGTTGGGAGACCAGCCCTGACTAGCTCTGGGTGAGGGCACTGCTCTGCATTCTGGGACCCAGAAGACCAGACTCCTGGGGCATATGAGGGAGTGGGGACAACACAAGCGCCCCCTCCTGACCGGGTCCCAAGGCCATTCTGCCATCCAGTCTGCTGGAGCCCACACTCTGCAGTGTCCAGCTGGTGGCCACAGTGACCCCAACCGTTGCCACACGACACGGCACAGCACCTCGAGGTCTCGAGCAGAGCTTGGGAGGACTTTATCTTGGTTCTGCCTTCATGGCCCCTAGAGAACTAATGTAGTAATGGTGCCACCTGCTCATAGTTCTCCCTCTTATATTAGTCACTCGTTCATCCTACATGTATTTACTGAGCACCAACTGTGTGCCAAGTCTCCACCAGGCACTGGTATACGGTGGTGAACAGGATGAAATCCCTGCCACCAGGAGCATCCTGTTGCTGACCCCATGTCCCCACCCCCTGCAAAACAGTCACTCTGCCATCTTGCTGGGCAGCAGGATAGGTCACTTGGAGGGGAAGGATGTGGTGGAGAGGGTTGAAGGGGAGCCCAGGCTTCCTGGATGGAGGGGTCATTGGGGCGGGGGGGGGCATCCTCACCCTCAGTTCTGACCATATTGAATCAATGGGAGTGGAAGGCGAGAAGGGAAAGGGCCTGGCTCACTCCTGACCCCAAAGCTCAGGCTTGGAAGCCAGCCCTGCCCTGCTCAGTCTCCTGGAGGCTCAGCAGTGTGAGGGAGCAAAAGGGATACGTGCAGGGAGTCATCTCCTGGCTGACTGGCCAGTGGGGGTGACAGTGGGGAGGTTGCCAGGTGTAGGACTTGAGAAATATTTGTACACATGGCCCTATAATGTCGATGAAGAACATCAATAAAATATGTGGTTTTAAATTGGACTTGTTGTGATGGTTTTGGCGCTCTGGTCGGTAGCAGGGCTGGCAAGGCTGGAGTATACCGACACGGTCATACTAGCTGCTAAAATATTTAAGGTAAGTATTAAAAACGCTTCTGTTCCAGTAGGTAAGTAACCAGTGTCCAGACTCCCTGAGTAATCCGCCCCTGCTGCCCAGACACTGTTGCTCCTTCTCTGGGATCCGGGCTCACCTCGAATCCAGCGATGAAAAGGGCAGCGCCTGGCAGCGGCGCGGGGTCCCCAGGATCCTGCTCCAGCCCTTCAGCCAGTGTCCACTGTGAGTGGTCAGGATTGTGCCACGTGGTTGGTAAAAGTGCGGGTATCAACCCTGGTTGGTAGCAGGTCTGCGTGGACCCACAGGCACCAGGGACGGAATGTCCCACCTGGGAACTTGCCTCCGCCTCCCTCTCGCAATCCCTCTCTCCCATTCCTTCCCATGACAGCTGGGGAGTGAATGAAGAGGGGAGTCCGCCTGGTCCTCCATCTCAGCCAGAGCTGCCCACCACCGAGGATCAGGCAGGGCCCCCTCCTCTCGGCCCCTATAATACGTGGACACCTTGGCAGCTGGGAGGGTGTTGAGCCCTGCAGGGAGGGAGTGGTCCCTGAGCAGGGGAATGGGCATAGCCTCTGATGCATCCAAAGATGTGCAGGCCTGGACTGATGGAAGACACAGCTGCGAAGTGCTCATTCTACTTGGGCTGTTGAAGAACCTTCAGCCAAGGTCAGTGTTGTATATGGGTCGGCATTCCCTGAACACACACCAAGGGGCAACCAGCAAGGCAGTCCCGAGATGTGCTGGGGCCAGCGGGAAGGGATGAATGGAGCTGCAGCTAACCCTCAGCACATTCTAGAGTGTGAGCTATCCATACTCCACAGGGCAGACACACCTGCCTTGTTCACACTGTACCCTGGATGCCTGGCAGGGACCAGGCACATAGTAGGTGCTCAATGATTGCACAGATCCGTGCTCATTCACTCACTGCATACCTCTTCTTCCCCTGATGTGCCCAGCACTGGGCTGTGCACACAGTGGGGCTGGAAGACAAATGAGACAGCTCTGTTCTCCGGGGGTTCACATCCTGGGAGTGCTCAAAGGACGAAGAGAGCACATCCAGAGGTAGGGAGCAAGGAGCTTCCATTTGGGCAGAGCCTGGAAGGAGGGATGAGATCTCTGCAGGTGGAGAGGGATGGAGAGGGCTGTCCAGGTGGAGGGAACAGGCCTGGAGCCTTGGAATGATCGTGGAACAGTTAGGATAGGGGACATCACAGTGAGGCAGAGGGAGTTAAGGCTAAGAGTTGGGACCTGAGCAGAGGGGCCTTGAATGCCAAGCTAAGAGATCTGGAATAAATTTGACCGGTAATAGGGAACCATTGAAGGTTTTGAGCAAGGGAATTACCTGATTAGAGCTAGAGTTCAGAAAATGGAGCCTTGGCAGGTAGACTGGAAGTGGGAGGGACCAGGTAAGAGGCATTTGCTATGATCTGCGTATTATGTAACCAGGGTCTAGGGGGGAATAGTGGCTGTAGGCTGGTAAGGAAGGGAAGATATCAGAGGCACTTCACAGACATGGAGCATGACTGAAGGGGCACTGGTGAAAGGATTCAAGGTGATCCTGAAGGTTGAGGTGGGGTGATCAGTGTGACCTCAAAGGACAGGCCATCAGGAGCACTGGAATTGGGAGGAGAACATGACCCTGGGCAGGGTTCAGGGCCCCTGAAGCGCTCGCCACTGTCATTGGCCCATTGGTTGGCAGTTGATGGTGTCACTCTTAATAACCACTCTGCAACCTTGAGTGGAGGAAGGGGTTCAGAGCTTTCTTACGCACAAGTCTCTGACTCCCAAAGCCGGGGGGTGGGGAACCATCTGCCTGTGGCAATAGAGGTCATAGGTCCTCTGGTCTCCACACCCAGTGGCAGACACAGGGAGATACTGGGCTCCCCAGCGCTCGGGAACCAAAGAAGCTTTGGGGAAACGATGTACTCGAGGAGACCTAAACCACATCCCCCTCCACTATAATGAGGAGCCCAGTCCTTCGGTCCTGGCAGCCATCTTTCAGCCAGTCTCCTCCACTAAGAGCATGGTTGTCCCTGTCACTCCATGTATTTGGTCCCCCCAGTGCCCTGGCTCCTCTCTGTACCCTGTGTCCTCCAACTGGCCTCATTGTTCCCCCTCACGTCCCTCCTGCCCTGCTTCTGGGCATGCACTCAGGGATGCTTGGGAAGCAGCCCCTCCTGCTGGGGAGAAAAGGGGGTGATGGGCAGAGAGCAAGGATGCCTGACTCCTGTCTTATCCCAGGTGCCTTAGAGATGAGGTAGAACCTTGGACCTGCTTAGCGGCCAGGCGAGCCTGCTGGTGGGGCAGGCGGTGTCTGGGGTAGCTCAGCTGCTCTTGGTGTTGGCCTCTGCCTCTGCCCTATTCCTCTCTCTCTGGGTCGTGCTGGCCCAGCTTCTCCATTCATGCCTCGAACATTCATTGATGCTGACTCGATGCCAGGCATGGTGCCAAAAACCAGGAAGGCAAAGATGAATGAGACCCATTGCCTGACCTGGGGGAGCTCACAGGGAAGAGGACCAATCACAGACGGTCCTGTGGTATGACAGCGCTGATGGAAGGAGGAAGACAGGGTGCTAGGGAAGCCTGGAGGAGAGCACTCACTCAGCCGTGGGTAGGCTGGAAGACTTCCCAGAGGAGGTGACATCTGGGTCACAGAGGATGAATAGGAGTTGGCTAGGCAGAAAAGCAAGGCTGTGGGTGGAAGTGGGGATGGGAAGGACTATCCAGGGGCAGGGATGCCAGTCGATTTCTGGGAATTTCAAGTCTCCATTTAGGAGTGATAGGAGCATGAGTATGCAACCACAGTCAGAGAAGATTTTAGTCCTAAGGGCACGCTCCCCCGTCTCCTCCCTCTGATCACTTTTTACGAACCCTTGGCTCATCCTAGGTCAAGGGTGTCCTGCTTGGGTGCATCAGGCACAAACTGATGTTTAGATCAGCAGGGTCCTCCAGGTTGGAGACCAAAGGCAGGGGGTCATGTTTATTGCCCAGAGTTTCAGCCTGAAGCTGCTGGAAAACTCAATTGGGACCATCGGAGATCCCTGGACCTCACCCTGGGCCCAAAGAGGGGCCTCTGGGAGCTCCCCATCACTCTTTCCTTCCCACCCAGACTCAGCAAATGCGGTTGGAAGGAAACTGTTTCTGCCAGGATGGCCTCCAGGAGCTCGAGTAGATTTGAAAAGCTGAAAACCCTGAAATGTAGGGATAACCTGCGTGATGTACAGTCTCCTGAGTTGACTGGCAAGGTCCACATCCCCCTTGTGGCCCGCTGCCCCCTCATGGGTGACCCCACACCCCACAACCACATGCCTCTTCCATCAGCCTAGGCCTCTCCCAGCCCCACTACATCCCACAGGGCCTCTCCTCAACTAGTCCAGCCCTGGGGGAATCTTCCCCTACACCTGGCAGCTCTAACTTCCTCCCTCCTTGTGGATTTCATCTCCCAACTCTACTGTGAACCTTAGAGGGCGGGAATGGAGACGATGAAGTGCCCTGGTTTCCCCCATTCCTAGTGTAGAGTGCAGTCCACTGACACTACTGTCGCAGTAATTCTACCGTGAGTGAGAATGACCAGCACTTACTGAACATTCTCTGCATGGCAGGCCCTTGTCGTACACACACTTTACCTGCACTATTTATTCCTCATAGCAACCCCTTGAGGTATGATTTACCTACCCCTATTTTCCAGATAAAGAAACTGAGGCCGAAAGAGGTTATATAACTTGTCCAAAGCCTTGTGGCAGAGCTGGGATTCAAACCCAGGCTGCCTGCTCCTGACTTTATCCTTTTAACCCAGACACTAGATTGTCTTTCTACGTGGACTGTTGTAGACATCCAATAAATTCCCTGCTGAAAAGTAACAAGGAGTTGCATTTTTATTCATCAATTCATTGACTGACTGATTCAGCCAACACATTTATTGAACACCTACTATGTGACAGGCCCTGGTGGGAACAGAGACAGGAATAAGGCTCCGCCTCCCTCTTCACAGAGCAGACAGTCAGCTGCTTAAGGTGACTGTGCAGGTGAAAACAGGCTGATTTCAGGAACTATGGGGTGTATCTGGTTCCTCCCAGACTGATGATGATGGCGAGTTGCCCTGGATGAAGCAGCTTCTACCAGAGACTGACTGTGCGGGTCTGAGGACAGTCCAGGCTGGGGGCCATCCTCCAGGGCTCAGGGACAATGCCTAGCCTGGGGGAAAGGCCTCAGTTATTTCCAGGCAGTTACTCCCAGGCAGTATCAGGGCACCTGCAGGTGGGGACCAGACACTGCCAGAAGGCTGAGCACAGCCGGGCACCTCTCACACCCCCTCCCACAGAGACCAGAGCAGGGGAGGTACCAGAGACCCTAAGATGGAGTGGGCCCTGAGGAGGAAGAGACACAGCCGCCAAAGCTCATCTACAACCTATGCGAAAAGAGAAGCCTCCGGAGGGGCCAAAGGGATAGCTGGCGAAGCGAGATCACATGTTAACGCCCTTCCCACTGAAGGCAGCCTTAGCCAGAAGCTAGCAGGCAGGGAGCAGGGCACTGACCTGAAACTCTGAGCCGAGAGCAGCTGAGAGCCAGCGTTGGGAGGCTTCCAGAGGGGAGGCAGTCCTGTGTGTGGGCTCCTTCCCAGAGTCCCTGTCCCCAAATGCCCCCTTCTGGCCTCCTTGTGATGCCTGAAATCCCCACCACCAGTATCTCCTTGAAGATAGCACACACCCCCCAGCCACGACGCCTCCTTTCAAATTCTGGGATCCACTGGAGCTGCCTTCTTTTTCTGCCTGATAGAGAGCTGAGAGTTGGGCCAGATGCGGTCTGAATGGGGAATTGTAGATAGAGAGGAGGGGAGAGCGGCGTCCAAGACATGGGGAGATCTGAGGGGAAGGGGGGCCCTGCATGAGCGGTGGGAGGGGTGCCAGCCTGGGAACCTTCTCCACAGCATGGGCAGAACTAGGCCTTGGATGGGCAGGCATGGGGGTGGGGCTCACATGTCCCCTAAGCAGCATCTTGGAAAGATCACCACACGGTGAGTCCCAAGTGCCCAGTGGTTCCGGTCACTGCCATCCTCGGACATCGGACTCACTCTTTTCTTTTTTATAGTTAAATATGCAATATTAATTTTTTACTGAAGTATAGTTGATTTACAATGTTTCAGGTGTACAGAAAAATGATTCAGTTGTACATATATACGTACATAGATATATATGTACATCTATGTATCTATAGATAGATATTCTTTTTCAGATTCTTTCCCATTATAGCTTATTACAAGATATTGATCCCTGTGCTATACAGTGGGTCCTCACTGTTTATCTATTTTATATAGAGTAGTATGTATCTGTTAATCCCAAATTTATCCATCTCCTCTACTTTCCACTTTGGTCATGATTAGTTTTTCTATATCCGTGAGTCTGTTTCTGTTTTGTAAATAAGTTCATTTGTATCATTTTTTAAGATTCCATGTATAAGTGATATCATAGGATATTCGTCTTTCTCTGTCTGACTTACTTCGCTCAGTATGATAAACTCTAGGTCCATCTATGTTGCTGCAAATGGCATTATTTCCTTCTTTTTTATGGCTGAGTAATATTCCATAGCATATATGTGCCACATCTTCTTTATCTGTTCATCTGTCGATGGACACTTAGGTTGTTTCCATGTCTTGGCTATTGTAAATAGTGCTGCTATGAACACTGGGGTGAATGTATGTTTCTGAATTAGAGTTTTCACTGTTTCCCAATTATATGCCTAGGAGTGGAATTGCTTAAACTTTAGTTTTAGTTTTTTAAGGGACTTCCATACTGTTTTCGGCTGCACCAATTTCCATTCCCACCAACAGTGTAGGAGGCTTCCCTTTTCTTCACACCCTCTTTGGACTCACTCTTAGACTTATCAAGAAGTGGCCATTCTCGGCCCTCAGTGGGGCACACTGAATGAACCCCCCCAAAGGGGCAAGCACAGCTCTCCCTTGCCGCAGACTCCACCCCTCCCCACTGTGCAACACACAGGGCCCCTGGAGCCTTCTGAGTTTGTGACCCCTGAGAGGCTAAGCTTCAGGAGAGCTGGGTTCTAGTCCCGTCTGTGCCTTAGATAAGCTGTGAGACCTTCCACAAGCCACGGGGCTCAGTGTGGCAAACCTCTGCCTAGCATGTCGTGCACTGGACGGTGGGGGGCAAGGCAGGAAGAGCGCTTAGGGGAAAAAGCAGTGAGGAGTACGATTTCAGAGGTGGGAAGAAAGGGGAGGTGAAATGCAATGAACTGGATTTTGATGGATTCCAAGCCAGCAGAGGTCAGCAGCAGCAGGAAAAGGGCTGTTCCTGCTTTTAATCAGACTTGTAAGGACTGCTCACATGGTCCAGGTGGAAAGAGCCCTGAGAGACCCGAGGAGGGAGCTGAGCAGGCGGCCAGTAGAGCGAGCAGCGAGGCCCATCCACCTGAGCGCGCCTGGCTCCCTCGCACGTGCTGGATAATTAATAAACAGAGGAGCAGGGGAGGGGGACGACGGCTCGCCGGAGAAAGGATTTAATTAGCAACGCCTTCAGGAGAGAAAATTAAATTACAGGAAACAATGGTGGGACTCCGAGGAACACGAAACCCCTAAGCCGATTCCGCGGACCCGACCCCTGCGCAGGCCGGGGCCGCAATTCCACAGCCGGGGCCCCACCCCGTGGGACCAGGGCCGCGTGGGGCTGGGTCTCAGCCGGCTTGGCTGCGCTTCCCCGTCGCCCTTGGCACGCCTGGGACTCGCCAGGGCCCGCTGCCGTGGCTCGGCTCCGCCGTAAGGGGGCGCCCGCGCTCCGCAGGCCAAGGTGGGGCGCAGGAGAGGACCTCGGGCTAATCAAGCCCGGGTCTGGAGGGGCTGCTCGGTGTCTTGCCTCGAGGAACCACAAAGGGCTTCAAGGGACCAAGGGCGAGATCTAGGCCCAGACTCATGCTGCTTCTAGTGGTCTGATTCATCTACTCGTCAGAAAAGTGGGAAGAACCAGCCTGATCCAGAGAAATGACGCCAGGCAGTGCGAGGACAGGGCAGCCTTGTCCACACCCCGGCTCCTCCCCCGTGCATCACCTCCTGGGAGGTTCTTGGCGTTCACGACCTCGCTCTCATCCCTGCCGCCTCTCCGCAGGCACCTCTGTGGCCTGGTGTCCCTCTACCCCACTCCCCCTCCTCCCCACAACCTGCTGGTATTTTACTAGTATAAACAATAGCAACCATTCTTGAACTCACGCTAGATCCAAGCCTTCTGGTGAGTACTTGGCCTAGGGGAAATCACTGAATCATGACCACAGCCCAGAGCTGCAGAAGAGGAAACTGGAGCTCAGAGAGGCCAAGGAAGTCACCCATGGACACACAGCTGTTAAGTGATAACGCTGACATCATACCCCATTGGTCTCTAAGCACTAGTCCAGCAGGGGAGCGCCCTTCTTGATCCCCAGTCCCTAGTACGGAGCTTCTCTCATAGTAGGCACTCAGTAAGGATTTGTTGAACGAATGGCCGGTGTCTCCTTGTTTGTCGGAGGGTGCGCTAACGGCTGAGAGGCTGTGAGGCTGAGATGAAATGGCATGTGTGTACCTGGCACCCCACCTGGACCACTGTGAGCGTCTAGTAAAAGCTGGTGCCAGTGCTTGACAGTGTGCAGGAATCACCCGGGAACCTGGTAGAAGTGCAGATTCACAATCGGCTAGTCCTCTGATTCTGCATTTCTAACAAGCTCCAGGGGATGGCGACGCTACCGATCACACTGCACAGTGCAGGGCTAGTCCCTTCTCCTCCGCCCCAGCCCTAAACCCAAGCCCACGATGGGGAGCCACTGCAGGAGTTCCCAGTTTTGTCTGTACATTCGCAGTCCTCTGAGGAGCTTTAATTACTGATGGGGAAAGGGAAGGGGAGGTCCTACCTCCCAGAGAAGCTGACAGAATCGGTCTGGGGTGTGGCCTCGGGCATCGGGATTTTCAAGGGCTTCCACTATGCAGCCAAGGCTAGACCCGCTGCCCTGGAGGTGCCTGCAGAGGGCAGTAACGTGAGCAAGAGGGTCTGAAGAAGTTCACCCCGTACAGGTGTGAGGACAGAATGTGCCGAGACTGGAGGCTGAGTCATCAGCTAGGGGTCTGGGCCACGTGTGAGATTAGGATCCTGGCTAGGGTGGGGCCTGCAATCAATACGGATTCCTCAATAGCTCCCCACCCCCTGGCTGTATAGGCCTAAAGAGGGGTGAGGCCTAGGACAGGCTGGGAGAGCGTGCTTGCCAAGTGTGTGTGCTAAGGAGGGGCTCTGTTTTCGGTGCAGCGGGGGGTGGGAGGCCGGCAGGGAGCTGGGCTGATTGGCTGCTCACTGCCCGTTCAGGACTACGTGAAAGGCTGACCCTGGATGGAGGCCAGCTCAGCTGGCTCCATCCTACCCCCTCGAGCTTCGAACTTCGTGCTTTACCTGCAGCAACGATCGTATGATTACCGCTTCTTGAGCACCCCCTCCCCCTCCCCACGTGGAGCCACTGCAGTAGACACTTCACACCTTACGGCACAGTAACCCTTTAGAGGAGACAGTAATCTAACAAACTTGGAAAGGAGGCCCAGGAAGGGTATGTAACTTGCCAGGATCACAGAGAAACCGGATCCAGATCCAAAGCTGTATTTCCATCTCACCATGATGCCTCTACTCAGACTCTTTCCTTTGGCTAAAATGCTGTTCCCCTTTTTCTCAGCTTATCTAAACTCCACCCAACGCCAAGGCTGAGCTCGAAGCTCAACTCGCCTTGTGTTCCTTTGGAGACCTTGGAGAGCTCCTACGACCCTGGTCTGTAGTTGACCTTGGGCACCAGCCACACTACCTCGCCGTTGCTACTCTCCCCGTGAGTCACATCTCCTGGCTCAGCTGTGAGGGCCCCAAGGCGGGAGACCACGTGTGTCCTTCTGTAGGACTTGGGTCTCAGGAACTGTTTGGTGCTGCAGGGCTGGGCCTCGGGTGAGGCGAGCAAGGTGCCTACGGTGCAAAATTTAAAGAGGTGCCCAGGCTCGCTTGGGGTCTTGTAAATGCTTCTGCGGCAGCTGGGGGGAGGCTGGGTAAAGCAGACGCAGTTCTCTTGTGGGTGAGCCCAGAAGGTGTCACCAAACAGGATAATCCACTTTCCAGAACTCTCTCCTAGTGTGCTGGGTGTTGGAGTGAACTTACCAACTAATTAATATACTGCGCCTCTATCAACACTTCTGTTCTCAGCTAGTGGTTTAACGTGAAGGACTCTTGCCCTAATCAAAGAATGCTAAAGCCAAAAATTATCAAAACATTAATCTTTGAAATAAAAGTAGAAGTGAGTAGGCCGTATCACCTTGCCCAGGCTCACACACAGAACTCTGGATGTACAAGACCTGGTGAGACCCAAACCATCAGAGGGAAGACTGACTAACTGACGGTCCTTGCTACCCTCCCACTAGAACAGAAGCAAGAAACATGTCTGTTTCATTCACCATTTCATACCCTACAACTAGGTCAGCACCTGGGACATAAATGTATTGACAATTTTATGTATTTGTTACTCCGAAGTTAACAATGGTAATGTCTTGGTCAGGTAAGCTTCAGGAAACATTAAAGCTTTCAGCAGTGGAAATGATCAGGGTTTGAGAGTAATACAAATCTTAGGGGGGTAGGGGGAGTGAAAAATCTGAGTAGTGAGGACCACGTTTGAGGATTTTTAAAGGTCCCCAAAGTGGGACCTACCATGGGGCTGACCTCTGCTGTCAGATGCCTGCTCACCTCTGAGTCTGTGGGTCCCAGAATGCTTGTTTCCCTCAATTAAAAAATCAGTGCAACAGATGGGCTTCCCTGGTGGCACAGTGGTTAAGAATCTGCCTGCCAGGGGCTTCCCTGGTGGTGCAGTGGTTGAGAATCCGCCTGCCAATGCACGGGACATGCGTTCAATCCCTGGTCCAGGAGGATCCCACATGCCGCGGAGCAACTAAGCCCGTGCGCCACAACTACTGAGCCCGTGTGCCACAACTACTGAAGCCCGCACGCCTAGGGCCCGTGCTCTGCAACAAGGGAAGCCACCGCAATGAGAAGCCCACACACTGCAACGAAGAGTAGCCCCCGCTCACCGCAGCTAGAGAAAGCCCGTGCGCAGCAACGAAGACCCAATGCGGCCAAAAATAAATAAATTAAATAAATAAATTAAAAAAAAAAAAAAAGAATCTGCCAATGCAGGGGACACGGGTTCGTGCCCTGGTCGGGGAAGATGCCACATGCCGTGGAGCGGCTGGGCCCGTGAGCCATGGCCACTGAGCCTGCGCGTCCGGAGCCTGTGCTCCGCAACGGGAGAGGCCACAACAGTGAGAGGCCTGCGTACCGAAAAAAAAAAAAATCAGTGCAACAGAGACATTTACAGCTGGGTACATGCTCTCCCACGTTTCCCTATGCCCTGCAGTTGGCGGGGCCAGGAGGCCAGTCCTGTCACTGCGGCCGGACCTGACGAGTACAATTGGCAACTCTGGTAAGTGACTAGCTAGGGGCTTCGCAGAGTAACTGAGCCTGGAAAATGCTTCAAGAATGCAAGCAGCATAAACTTCCAAATACATCTTGACTAGACAAGCATCGGCTTGAGGCTTTAAAAAAAGGCGTTCACCTTAAAGTTACCCCAGCGCCTCTGGCCTGCTGGATCTCCGGGATCATCAGTGAAAGCACGCTCTCTAAACCAGGCCTGGGACTGCCCTGTCAGCTGCGGGCATCCTGGGCTGTTGGTTTTGGTGGTTCACTGCCCTTCCTCCGTGTTTTGCTTAAGTGAACACACACCTGCATTTCCCGAGCAGCCCAGTAACAGGCGAGAAGACTTGCTGAAGAACGGAGGGGAGTCAGAATTAATCATTCTCTAGGGGGACCACCTGACCTCCAGAACCAGCCTTTCCTGCACTTGTTAAATAGGAGGCAGGGCCTACTGAAGGTGCAGTTTTTTATTTGTGGGCATCTTTAAGCTTCTTCTCTTCCCCTGACTCTAGGGCGACTTATGAATTTGTATCAGGGTGAGCAGAAGAGATGGTGATTTCAGCCCAGCTCTCTGGAGGGGTATTACGGTTTTACTATGTGCGAGCGGGAGCAGCTCTGGGTTTTTCGGCCAGGGCTCAGGAGCTGCCGTGCTCTCGGCCCCAGACGGAGGACAGGCTCCAAGCCAAGCACTCCCACCTGCCCAGCCAGAGGCCAAAGGCTTGCGGGTGACCCTGGAGAACAGAGGCCCTGGCCCACCTCTGTTATACAGACATTTCCCAGAATTAGCGAGCACTCCTCCAAGGCCCCTGCAATTCCTGAGATAAAGTGAGGCTTTAGGAAGATTAAAGGCAGCTATTTTTACTCTCGCGCTCTCAAGCCACTCTGAAGGCCTCGCTCCAAACGCACATCATTCAACCTGACTTGGGCCCTCACGCGGGCTGGCCTCGGGATCCTACTTTCAGTTTTTATTCCCTTTCATTTCCTAACAGCTTCCACCCACTCACTGTGTTACTCCACAGGCTTTTCTCTTTCTTTCTCATCTCCTCCAGATGCTGTAATGTGAGGCAGGAACCACACAGACTGTTCTTTCAAGCAATTCTCTCATGCCTTGCATAACCATCCTTCAGAAAGAGAAACAGATAGGAAAGCCACGTGCCATAAGAACGAAGAGAGGAAAATGCCAGAGTGGTCACAGGAGTCCATGGACCCACAGAATATCTCCTTCCAGGAAACCAGTCAAAGGCTGGGTTGAGATTTACTCTCTTCCCATTAGTTGTCAGTGTGATTTTGGTAGAAAATACTGTTAATTGTTCCAAGCAAATGACAACCCTTAAGGGGTGAAAGGTCATCACTTGAATTCCATTGCTGGGCTTTCGTGCAGGAAGGCTGCCTTGCTCTGTGGAGCAATTTCACAGTACTTTAGAGACATCATTTTTTTGTACTTCACCATAATCCCAGGATGTCGAGTGGACAGCAAGGACTACTCCCCTTCTCTTATAATAAAGGGAACTGAGATAAAGCTTCTTTCTGCTGCCTCTTTCTCTTCAGCCACTCTGCTCGTGCTGTGTCGCCCAGGCAGACCTCTTCTCATCTCTTACCTCTCTCCCGGTGGGGATGAAAGATGATACCCAGAGCCTGGGACCAGAATAAAGTCCTTACAAAGTACCACCACATCTACATGGTCTATGACTATTTACCATTAAAGTAACATTAAACCAACCTAAGAGCCTCCTTAGAAAACACGCAGCAACATCTTCTCTGCCAAAAAGGAAGCTTCCTAGCACGGTGCACAGAGAAGAGCTGAGGCAGCATCACACAGATTCAGGGGGAGGCAAAGGGAGTGGGCCAAGAGAAATATATTAAAAGGTTATGGGGAGAGAAATCTGGAACAAAATAAAAGCAAACTGACATATTCTCTAAAATATAAAAACCCATTATGTCCTTCATTTCAGATGAAAGAGCTATTGGCAGATGACTGACTAGGAAAGGACATAATTTGATTTAATCCCCAATTATTCTCCTTTGGGGCTAATGAGTCTTCACTCGAGGGCAGTCTCTTACATGGGAGTTAGTAAATCCATGTTAGCTGCAACCAGGTAATCAAAGCCAATGCAGGCTGGCAAAATGCTTCTCCCAGAGCCACATATAATAAGTTTAAAATCTGACAGAACACCTTAAAATCAACTAACCAGAGCACTAGGAACCTACTTGGTAGGCACCCAGGGTTTCCTTTAAAATTTAAGTGATTACCTACAGTCTCCGACTTAGGATTTTTTGACTTTACGATGGTGCGAAAGAGAGAGGCATTCTGCAGAAACCCTACTTTAAATTTTGAATTTTGATCTCTTCCCCGGCCTAGTGATGTGCAGGTAGGATCCCCTCGTGATGCTGGGCAGCCCCCAGTCAGCCACGCAATCACGAAGGTCAACAACCGATATACCTACCACCATTCTGTACTCAGACAACCGTTCTGTTTTCACTTTCAGTACAGCAGTCAACAAATCCCATGAGCTATCCAACACATCATTATATAATAGGCTTTGTGTGAGATGATCCTGCCCAACTGTAGGCTAATGTAAGTGTTCTGGGCAAGTTTAAGGTTGGCTGGGCTAAGCTATGATGTTCCGTAGGTCAGGTGTACCACATGCATTTTTTTTTTTTTTTTTGGACATACAAAATTGAATTCAGGAACTGCCTCTGTTACTAAGAACTCTGTTTTAAAGAAACAGTACAAAAAGAAAAATTCTAACCCAAGTTAAAAAACAAAAACAAAAAAACCAAGAACGAAACAAAAAAAACCTTCAAAACATTTTCCACTAAATACTGATTATAAACATGTAACAAAGAGTATAAAAAGTTATTCATTTAAATATATACAAACTCTTTTCAACTCAAATACTGTTTTAATACTTAATCGAGGAGGATATACAGGAGGAGGCGGAGAAGGGAGTGGAAGGAGGATATATTGCAACAGCCTAGACAGTACTGTTAACTCTATGATAACTGCCAACTTTTTGTAAGA
The DNA here is from genome assembly GCF_003676395.1 of Aethalodelphis obliquidens. Taxonomy (NCBI): domain Eukaryota; kingdom Metazoa; phylum Chordata; class Mammalia; order Artiodactyla; family Delphinidae; genus Aethalodelphis; species Aethalodelphis obliquidens. The sequence goes on along the minus strand of NW_020837965.1, from coordinate 3,042,360 downwards.
AAACTGTCTCTTTGCTTCCAATGTGGACCGGGACTCTCGGCGGGAAGGGTGCGCAGCTACTTCTCCGCTGAGCTCACTCTTTTGGATTTGACGAAGGCCATGCCGCCACATGCATTTTTGACTTAGGATAATTTCAACTTATGATGGGTTTATCAGGATGTAACCCCACTGTAAAATGAGGAAGATCTGTAATTTTAAGCCTCACCTGTGACAGACAGAGATCTTACAAATGGTTAGAGATGGGAAGCACCATAGACAGAATCAGTTCCAATTCTTTATTATTCAACTGAGAGGAGTGATACCTAGAGGTTCAGTGACTTATCCAAAGTCACCCAGTTAATGAGTGACAGATGTGACAGGTGCATGGGGGTCTTTCTACCCCACTGCACCAGGCTACAATCTGCAATTATGTCATAAAAGACGTGGATTAAACAGACATGTTTGCAACGGGCAGGTATTTCCACATACAGGAATCATGTCCAAGGGCCAGGGACGACAGTAACAGGGCTCGCCTAAGCCTTGCAGTATACACTCAGCGGCTCTCGTGTCTCTAGATTCCATCTCTATGGGAGGGTGCTTTTCTATTTCAGGAGGGGCCTCTTCTAGCCATCTTTACCCATTTTTGTTTGTTTTAGTGGTCTTACAGCCATCTTTTTAAACGTTACTTAGAAAATTGTATAGAACAGAAATAATGTTTTAAGAATTAGACTATGGCAACCCTACAGGCCTTTAAATGATGATAAGCTTTTTATTTTCCCAGTGACTTAAAAACCCCAGGAGGGGTGTCCTGACTGGCCTCGGAGAGCAGGGAAGACTACACACCTCCCTGCTGAGACCCTGCAGGTGAACCCTGATGAGGAGGAGCAGAGCCTTAGGAATCACCTCGGAGAAGCAGGAAGGAGAAGGCTTGGAGATGCACTTGCTAAGGACCGCTCTGTGGTAAAAGAACTTCACTTGATACGGCTTTAGTTTATCCCAGGAGACGACTGTAGTGCTTCTGCCACTTAAAAATTCTGTTTGTGAAAGTGTCGTTATCAGATGGAGGAAATCACTGGATAGTATTCTCCTCTCTCTCCTCCCAACCTACCCGGTATAAACCTCCATGACTCCAGGGAAAGCTGCACTATCCATTTGCCTTAAGTGCCTGGAGAACCGGTGAGAGTCTGAACAATGAATTTCCACAAGTTCAGTAACTAATCCCAGTGTCCCCAAATGACACGAGTACGTATGTATGAAACCTAAATCAATCAAACATTTACTCTTGATTTCACTTAGCATTTTGAGCAGTTATAAAGCCCAAAGGCCAAATAGTTTTCAAGTAAGTGACTTTTATTTTTCTCTGACATTTCACAGTCAATTTCTACAAAACTTCATACTTCCTCAAAGGAATTCACATTTGGTAAATAAATCTCTACCCTAAAGAATTCATAGCTGGAAAAACACTTCAATATATGCACAAGAGTTACTTTTCTGCTGAAGGAATCATAGTAAAGTCAGACAATACCACAATCGATAAAAAGCAATGAGTGTATTAAATTACAAATGTCACCAAACTCCATTCCCATAACCAATTCAATCAGCAGCTTTTTCTAGATGTCTTTCAATACCGCCAACACAATCTGCCGAAACTTCTCTTAAGGGTTGGTTTGAGCTAAGAATGGCTTTTAGAAAACAGCAGCTTTGCCACAGAACTTCATACCAGATCAAATCACGCATCACTAAAACCACTACTACTTACAGCCTCGTGAAACCCACGGAGATCCTTCCAGTCACCTCCGAGGTTCCTCCATTTGCCGATCTGGTTTCTGGCTCCACATGTCTGCTAGCCTCAGTGGATCTCTCCTTCCACGACCAGCTTCTCTAAGTGGCTTCATCTGCTTACTGCTCCACTAGGTAAAGAACACCCATGCTAAGAGCCCAGAGAGACTTCCACACTGAGTTACAACATCAGAGAAGAGCCGCGGGGTGGTGCTGCTTTTCCCTGTCACTCAGCAGTGAGGATCAATGACGGCTTTCATCGTCTTGTACCTGACAGGAGGGAATGCAAACCTTAATCTAGGAAGAAGAGTCCAAGACGCATAAAGCTCCACAGAGGGTTTTTTCTGAAGGAATAAATTTGGTTCTCAGCAAGTGTGTTCAGATTTTTGACTCAGTAAGACTCATGACTGGTGCCCAGGCTGCTCTGAAGGCACCTGTTTCTAGAGCTTTGCTGCCAAACATACTCTGCCAGAAAGGAAGCTTCCTAGCACGGCGTGCAGAGCAGAGTTCCTGCAGCACCACACAGATTCAGGGGAGGCAAAGGGTGTGGGCCAAGAGAAAAATAGTAAAAGGAGCAGAGTCTGCTTAAAGACACATTTGCTCTGAATTTTGAAATCTTTCAGAAAGCAAATGGCAGGTAATAATTCTGCATTTACCAGGAGAGTCTGAAGATTTTACTGAGTTGTTTACTTCTAAATTGGTCGTATCTAAATTGTGCATGTTTGAGAACAAAATGCAGGCAATCTGAAGCCTTGTAATTTTAAAACTATGTTCAGAGTTACAACTACCCAGCAAGCATGAGCCTTAGCTTCTGGCCTTGGTAGAACTTCAAGAACATTTTCCTTGCAGAAAAGATGAAGTTGGTCATACAGAATTTCTTACTAAAGTAATTGGTACAAAGATTTTCAAGAGGATGAAATTTTTAAATGGGAGGGTAAAAAGCTGGCAACTTTACGACTTAGAAATCTAGTTTACAATGAGGCTGAAAGGGTGTGTATCATCTGCAAGTTCTCATAACACTCTCCACTTCTAGATGGACTTCACATAACCCACTACACCTTTGGCTTTGCAGCCAAATCCAATGCACGAAAGAAACACAGAAGACTGCTCCACGTCACCGTGACGTAAGACAAAGGAAAACTCTGGATGTGGAAAGAAAATGGATAACGTTTTCCAATTTTTTGTGGACTTAATGTCATAACCTTATGATGATTTTAATTCAAAGTTTATCAAGCTTAATAATCATTTCTTTCCTCTTCTGTAAAAACAAAGGGGGGAAAAAGATGGTAGCAGAGGGCTGACTTGTATTACACAATCGGGAACCATGAAGCTCTCTTTTAGGATTTTCACATATAAGAAAATCTTCTTTTGCATTGTTTCAAAAGAAGAGAGAGAAAGAAAAAAGCATAAATTATCAGAATCTTCCAGCTCTCAACCAAGAGATGTTAGCCATTTCTTTCTTCAGACTCTGAGTCAAAAAAGCAGTTCATCAACTGTAGCTCCAGATGGTCCTAAATCCATTCCATACTTTACAAATCTGAAATATTTCACCTACCAGTTTAACAGAAATCTGGCTTATGATGAAAGTGTACGAGTTAACGGTACCACCCCTTCCCCTTGACTTTCGAGTTTAAAGAAACAAAGCTTTAAGTGATTAAGTGCTTGCATCCGAGGACCAATGTGTGCCCAGAGCATTTTAGGTTTCTCCCGAATGGCACAAGGCCTCGTAAAATGGAAACACCCTCCTCTTATATTTTCCTCTGTGACTAAGACCTTCAAGGGAAGATCCACGAAGGTCTCCTTATGTCACCTACTCCCTGGCTTGACAGGTGTCACTCTGTACGCTTGTCTGCGTCACTGCATCCCTGATCACGGTTAGTGAGTGGGATGGTGGGACGTGACAGCTAGAGGGGCCCCACACAAGCATCTTTCCCGCTTTGCACCGTGATCCATCGAAGTGCCTGCAGGCTAAGGAAGAGGGACTCGAGGACAATCTGAGGTCCTCAGTGGAACGGAGACAAAGGGAAACTGTGCACAGACCACAGGTTAAGACAGCAGCCAGGTATTGGCATGTGGCTTCGTAAGTGAACCGCTGAACAGTTTAAGTTTAAAAGGAAAGCTCTTACATAAGCTTTGGGAAACAGGAGTAGACGACGGTAAAAGAGTTAAAAAGAACCACTCAAGTAACAGGAAAATATGCCTTCTATGTTATATGTCTGGCTGATCGGAGAACGCTTCTAGGTCACTGCCAGGATGACCTGACCCTGATGTTAAAGACGCCTGCAGCTTGGCCCAAGCCTGAGGAGCCCTGCTCTTGGCGGCCTCGATAAATAGCCGGGTCTGCTCCTTTAGCTGGTCTAGTTCCACCTGAGTTGCCTGGTTCTGACGAATCAACTCCTTGGTTTTCAAAGTGATCTCCAGCAAACCAGATTTGTGTAGGACTACTAGGGTATTCTGAAAGCGCCTGTGCTTGCTCTGCCGCTGCTCTGAAAAGCTATCTGGGCTGCGGCAGAGGTGCTCTGCAGCCCACAGAGGGGAGCTGTAACTAGCTGACAGTGGGGACAGCGGGGAGTTGCTCTCCATCCCGTGCAGGGTACTGTCTGACGCACAGACAGGGCTGGCGGGGGAAGCAAAGGTCAGGCTGGGCGCTTTAGCCACATGGCTGCTGGACACTGGCTGAAGCGTCTGTGGACTTCCACCTGCCACCAGGCAGGGCACACCCTGAAGAGCTGAGTCCTCGGCAAGCTTGGTGCTGGGGGGCGCTGGCGTCGGGGGCCCGGGTGGGCCAGCACCAGTCTTGGTCGGCTCACTAGAAGACAGGCTTGGCCCCAGTCTCTCAGTACAGATCTTCTTCTGCATTCCACCTTCTCCTCTTTCTTCTGGGCTGAGGGAGAGGCCCCTTTTGCCTGGGTGTGGGGCTATTTTGGTGTAAGAATTGAGAATGGGCAAGTAGTTCCTGGAGTCCGACTTTTTCTCACCAGCGTGACATGGGCTGACAGGAGACGGTACAGGAGGATGAAGGAATAAGAGCTGGGGCTGTGCTGAGATCACTTCAAAGGAGGGTTGCACAGACCACGACTGGAGCTGGGATGAGCTGCTGCCCTGAAGGAAAAAGCAAAGGCAAAGAGCAGCACACTACGTGTTACCTGCAGCTGTCCAAGAGGCAAAGCACATACTCAGATATAAGTACAGAGCCTCCCTCACACACGGGGTGGCCCTTCTTAGCATGACTGGAGATGTGGCTTAAAAATTCATTTGGGGCTGACATCATATATTTTTTTTCTTAAGGGAAAACTGGAGGAAATAGCTATCTTTATTCAAGTGCTATCACTTGAGAAAAAGAAACTGTAGGAAGGTCGTGAAGTAGTGACACAGTTAAGGTCACAAGTAAGGCAATAAAAGTATGGATAGGGGACTTCCCTGGTGGTCCAGTGGCTAAGACTCCACGCTTCCACTGCAGGGGACGCGGGTTCGATCCCTGGTGGGGGAACTAAGATCCCGCATGCCGTGCAGTGCAACAAAAAGAAGTTTTTTAATAAATAAAAATTAAAAAAAAATTTTTTAATTAAAAAAAATTTTTTTTTTAAAAAAAGGATGGATAGTACAATTTGCTGGCATAAGTTAAAATGTGCTAATCTCAATACTATAAATGTGACTTCACACCAGTCTATCTTCATTTAGTTACATCTGGAACCTCTTTTACCTGAAAACAACTTTTGATTAAACAGTTACGTATTGTCAGGAGTCCATGGGCCCCTGTATTTAAGGCAATAACGCCCGGCTACCACAAAGCTCTGCAAGGCAGGAAGAGCCACCGTGTACGGGTGCTCACCACAGGCTAGCACTGGGTGTGATGTGTCGCCTGCGCTGTCTCACGGAATCGCCATAATGATCCCATGAGGTAGTTATCATTTCCTTTCACAAACAGGAAACTGAGGCTTAGGAAGTTGAAATAACTTGCTTTCAGTCCCCAAGCTACTAAGTGGTGAAGATAGGATTCCATCCTCTGACTCTAAAACCCATCCAAACCGTTCTGCTACATTGCTTTTGCTCTATTACTGCTCAATTATACATTTTAATTTTTAATTAAAGTACTGATTCAGATAGTAATCTAATAAAGAAGGGCATGGCTACTTTTCTCATGTATGTATTCATTTAAAAGATGGACTCAGACTCTTTATTACAAGGACTTTCCATGAACTTGTCTCTAATATTTAAAAGCCAGTCCAATTCCAACCCAGGCCCAGAGATATGAGTGTAGATGAGGCTACAGGCAGAGAGAGAACCTGACAGAGGCTCTTACCCTTAGTGCAGTCATGTGATTTATCTGAGGAAAGCGATGGACTGTGCTCCCACACCGGCACCTGATTTGCATACATTTCAGCTTCTTGGATACCTGCTTAGGAACTCCTGGCCAAGTTCAACTACAGTTCATCTCCTGTGCAAAGGCTGGGATGACCTGGAGAGTCCATTCTGGAGCCCTCTTGGTGTTCAAATACACTCTGGATGTCCATAAGCAAGCAACGCTGGGCCTAGCAACCACACTCCCCCGTCAGAGGAGATACAAAAATCAGGGGTCTTTCAAAGAGAGATCAGCCTCGTCCAGGGCAGTCAAGAGCAGAACTTCAGGCTGTCCCCCTGCTCACTCATGCCATAAGGGTTGACCTACAAGGCAAATGGATCCAGAAAATACCTAACTCGTTGCTTTCCCAAGCTGATTTCACTGGATTATTCTTCCTAATGCTATTGTTATGCCCACTTAGATACTTGGCTTATTTGTTCTAATTTAGATTTTACAAGGTACCATTCTTACTGAGATCACCTGAGGGAATACCAGACAAGACTTTAGACTTGGATAGGATCTCAGAATCATAGGGTCTTGGATAGGATCTCTAGAATCAATCCTAGCTTCATGTTAAAGATGAAGAAAATGAAGTTCACGGTGATTAAGTAATTGTGTGTAAGATCACGCAGTCTGGTGACAGAACTGGAATCAGAGCCTCAAAAGAAATATCCTAAAACCAAGCAGCAATAATTAAGACATTATGCAATAAGCAGAGATTTTAAGAAGTGTATAATGCTTTTAAATTTGGAATGTGCTGAATTCTAGCATATGTGAAAAAACAAAACTCCTAGACTGCTCCATCAGGTCAGTCTGCCCCCAAGCCTCCTGTCTCCTGATCAAGTCCAGCAGCCTTCCCAGTGGCTCTCTGTCCTGAAGGAGATGGCTCTGCTGGACCCGCCCACTCACCCTGCAACAGCCCTCTGGAGCTGCCGGCCTCGCCCACAACAATCAACAAAGATGCCTAAGAAAGAGTGACCAGGGGGCCAGAGAGGAAGGCAGGGAGGAAAGAGCAGGAGACAGGAAGCCCTGAGAAGCACCGGTGGGGCCTGGACAATCTCATTTGGGCTCCGTTTCATGTCTTTATTCTCTCGCCTCATTTCGGCGAGGAGAGCTGTGCTTCCAGCTGAGATGTGATCTGCCAAGCAAACATCTGCAAATTCTTTTTCCAAACTCACCAGGTTGCCTTGTTGAAAATCAGTTTGTGTTGTTCAGCAATAACTAGGTAATAGTTAAGACATTAAGGTCTCCTGTCAGACTAGAGCCACGTTCTTCTACCTAAGGTGGGAAGGTCAACAACATACAGCCAGATTTCAACCTTCACTAGCTTTGAGCAGCCGCATCAACAGACCCATGCAAGGACTGATCTATTTTAGAGCAAAGTAGGGTAAGGTTACACGTTCTTCAAGTTCATATGATTGAGTTGTTTGTTCCAAACACTGGGGCTTAGCTTAGATTTTTATCTAAATCTTCTTTTCTTTCGTATCTAGACAATAATCACATAATTTGCATAGTTATATAAGAAAGCCTGAAACAGGGTTATTTTTCAATCCCTCAACAATGCTGGGTGGAGTCTGCTGGTATAGCCATACCTAAACCAAAGAGCTCCTTTCTCACTAATGACATAGCTTTGGCTGATTACTAAGAAAGTGCTCAGAATGGAACATGAGAAACAGGGAAATTGCCTCTACTTCTCAAAAAAATATTTCTAAAAGTCCCAGTCAAATTAAAAAGAGATCCTCTTGTTTCTACCTTAAATTCTGTCATATCTTAGCATGCACTACAGAAGTTAGGACATTTCTGCTTGGTTCCGTTTAACACGACTAAAGTATTCCAGATCGCTTTGGACAAACTAGGGATACAGAAATAAAATAGTCTTACTATCTGGAAAATGAGAACACATGTGATGACTCTCGTATTCCTTTTTCAAACACCGCCAGTAGTTGAAAGGACACATCCTCCTCCCAGCACAGAAGCGCGTGTTGGTGTGGTGCTGGTGGTCTGCTCCTCGCATCTCTCCTTGACAGAGAGGGAGAAGCTCTGTGCACAGGAAGCTCAGAAACCCTGGCGTGCAAAGAAGTTATGAGAGCTCAGTCCTCCTCACCTGTTTGACCAGCACGTTCTTCATGACAACCATGGGGGCCAGTGTCGGGAAGGCACCGCTCGCAGGCTTGGCGCTCGGCCTTGGCCTGTCTTCTCGGCTCCAGCCTAAGGCGCTCAGCATGTCCTCAGACTCCATCTGCTCTGCCGAGCTCAGGCATTCAGAGCTCCCATCTGGTGGGCGGAAAAACGGTCAGTTCACTCAGGCTCTTAACCAGTCCTCCTGGGGAGCCCTGGACCCCACGAAACGGAATGGAACATTTGTGCTATGTGTTTTTGTGAATTTTTCTGAGGAGGAGGTATCTAACTTTCACTGGATTCTCGACGGGAGCCGTAATTATCCCTCCCATCCCAAAAGATTGAGAATCACTGCCCTAGGACAGCTGACTGCCCTTCTAACTCTATTACAGACAAAAGCCTGCATCCATTTGGGTTCATGAGAAAGTAACCATCACCTGTCTACAGGAGAAGTGGGTAAGGCCTTCGAAGTTAGCTCATTACTTTTAAGAATCTGTGGTTGAAAGGGAAGAGGAGTGTGCGTGTGACTTGGGGCAAAGGTTAATAAGACCTTTAGAGGCCCTGGGCACTACATGATGTAACAATAACAACAAAAACAAAACCAACCTATAAAACCTCAAGACTTACCTCCACTCTGAAATTAAAATAGCCTCCTCCTAAGTTTTCTAATTGTAAAATTCTGGATAAGTTCATCAAGATGAGGTTTACAATGTGTCTTTCTTTGTTTTCCTCCTCCACCCAGTTAAGCACCTCCTTTGTTAGTGTCCTAAATGCACACTGAGTGTGCCCACTGGGGGTTCTGCACAATGGGTGATGGAAAGATACTCTCTGCCACAAAGAAAAGAAGGCTGCTCTATGTGAAACCCATACAGAAAGGGCTTAATTAGCTCCCTGCTGGAGTAAACCAAGAGACTGCAGTAACCCTGCCAGTGAGGAGTCTGGGAATACCCGAAATGCTCATCAAGAATCTCAGAGCCGTCTGGATGAGGCAGGACTGGAATGTGACTGTAATTTAGAAGAGAGCAACTGTCAACACTTGCATTTAATCAGATTCTCCAAAGATGCTTTTTAGAAATTACTGGTGTTGGGGTCTTCCCCTCACTCTACTGAATTGATTTATCTGGTGTCCAGGCACGTGTTATTTTCACAAAGCACTACAAGTAATCCAAATGTGCACCTCTAGTTAAGAACTATGAGGCCAGAAACAAAGGACTTCAGAAGAAAAGTGCGTACCTTGTACGTGTATCTTGGTTTCTAAATGTCATTCTGCACAAAAAGGAAACCAGGGCTCCTTGTAGAAATGGCCGATATCTTTGGCAGGGAAGGTGCAAGATGAGCCTGGACATCTTACTGTCCCAGAAAGCAAGGAAGTGCTCCAACACAAATGGGGACATGTCAAAGACACAGGCGCCACCTAGAAGGGACTCCCACTGACCAAATGTGGGGCAATTTGAGTATCAAAAATAATAATGGATTGACAAACAAAATCACAAAAAAATTCCGTGAATCCACAGTGATGCTCTAAAAAGGGGGCAGAGGAGAGAAGTACTTCTTTAGAGAAGATGACTGTCAGCTAATAAAATATACAAGGAATGATAGAATTAGATCACCATTTTCAAACCACAAATGTAATTGGTTCAGGCAAGGGTCATCAATGGATGCTAAAATCACTAGTCAAGAGCCTGCTGGGGAACAGGACAGTCACACAATCTCAAAGTATCATCCCATAAATTGCTCATTAATTACAAAGAGAAAAGAGTACTTTTGCAATAAAGAAATCTGGTATACATCTACTCCTTTAATCAGAGTGTCACCAAGAATAAGACACACTTAGGAGTCACCTTATGTGTTGCAATGAGAAGGATAGAACATCAAAAATTTAGTTTTCTATTAAAAAAATGTTTAGCCTATTTCTGATAATGGGGAAGCTACCAGAGAAATCCAGTGTGAAACATGCTACAAAACAACAGGCCTAACTCTTTTAAAGATGACTATGTCCCGAAAAAAAGAACGGGAAGACAAAGGAGCTGGTCTAGACTAAATAAGATTTAAAAGACAGGGACAGAGCTTCTCTGGTGGCACAGTGGTTAAAAATCCACCTGCCAAGGCAGGGGACACTGGTTCAAGCCCTGGTCCGGGAAGATCCCACATGCCACGGAGCAACTAAGCCTGTGCGCCACAACTACTGAGCCTGCACTCTAGAGCCTGCGAGCCACAACTACTGAGCCTGTGCTCTAGAGCCCGCGAGCCACAACTACTTAGCCCACGTGCCACAACTACTGAAGCCCATGCGTCTAGAGCCTGTGCTCCGCAACAAGAGAAGCCACCGCAGTGAGAAGCCCACACACCACAACGAAGAGTAGCCCCAGCTCATCGCAACTAAAGAAAGCCAGTGCAGCAAAGACCCAACGCAGCCAAAAATTAAATAAATAAATAAATTTTTAAATTAAAAAAAAAAAAAGACAGGGACAATTAAATGAAATGCACAGCCTTCAACTGGGTTCTGGACCCAAAACAAACAAATATACAAAAAGATTAACAATTATAAAGGCCACTATTGGGACAATGGGAAAAATCTCAATATGGACTGCAGCTAATTAATCATGGCAAATTACATCACATTCCAAGGTAACTGGAACGATAACTCAGGCGCTGACGAAACCACTGGCACCTGGCCCAGATGTGGCTGAAGGTACTCACTAGGGCCACTTTCTGGAGCACAGTGAATCTGAGTATTTTTGATACTGCCTTATGTGAACAGCACAATACTTCTTAAGGCACTTCTGCATAGAGAATAGGAAACTTTCAGAAAAACTATCCAGACTTTGGGACATGCTACAGAACAGCTGGTCTGACAGAACTGAAGTTATTGGAAGAAGTACCAAAATGGCCACAGTATTGAGAATAACAGGGGGTGGGAGTATGGTTAATGTTTGTTTTCTTCTTTGCATGTACCTAAATTTCTAAGCTTCTACCATGAGCATATATTACCTTCATGATATGAAAAACAGATAAAAAACAAACACGATATTAAAAGAAAGGAAAAAAAAAGACACTAGGCCTGCAAAGTTTCCCAAACCTGTCTGATCACAGGAATCACCAGAGACACTTGTAAAAATATAAAACTCACATTCCGGGTCCTCCCCCAGACCCTCAACATCACAGTCTCCAGAAGAGGGGTCTGGTGATCAGTATTTTTAACAAATGCCTCAGACGAGCCTTACGATGAGGCAAGCTTAGGAAACAATGCTAAAACATTGAGAAGAAAAACCCAAAGGGCTATAAACCTGCCCTCCCTTCCCTGAACTGTCCTTATTCTAATCCCTAGGACGGTGCTCTGTTCCTCTGAGAAACAGTCTAGTTATAATTTGGCTTCCCGTGCAGCATACCTACAGGGAGAAAATACACCAATCTAAGGATGATTGAGTTCTAGTTTTCCTAACAGCTGCATTTCTCACTATAAATTAATAAATCAACATGGTGGATTGGGAAGTCTCTGTGGGCTGGATAATATAAATCTTTCTCCAGGAGAGGGCTCCACTCTCAGGATGCTAACCCAGCCAGAATCCCATGGCATCACCCCTCTGCCTCCCCTGGGCCAAAATGTTTACACTAGAGCCATATTTAAGCCACTACTCTCAGACCTGGAAATAAAAGAGCCTCGGCACAAAATTAAAAGATTTACTGGGTATGCAACTAGTCCTTTCAGATAAAGTTTAAGACAAACCGATAAGGAAAACTGTCTTGCTTTCTTGTCTCTAACAGATACCCAAGTTTGGAATAGGGCCAGGAGGCTCACAGTCCACAGACAAAAGGCACAAATACTGGCAGGGATGGGTTATGGGGGGAAATGTTTTTAAACACAGCAAACACTTTCTCAGCAAAAAAGTTATCTTCACAAATTATATACTACTTTTGTTTAATTTGTTATATGTGGGGACAACATGCCAGTATTTTTCCCTGCAATGTAACTATTCCTATGAAAAAGGAGGTAAGACAATAGAATTATGAGTATTTAAATATATTTTTCCAGGAGCCACTTGCCACAGTTGGAAATATAAGATTTAAAGTTGAGAGTCTAAGTGGAAAAAAGATGTCATATCGTTCCTTCAGAACTAACCCCACTGTGACTGGGATGAGTACCCCGCCATATGGCAACAGAATCACCATTTGAAGAGATCAGAAAACTATTTCTCCTGTGGGTGAAATCTTCCCATCCTTATCACACAAATGAGTTTTTACGGAGGACGTTTTTCAGGCAAATCATTCATTCCAATGTAGAAATGATAAGGTATTTTTAACCTGAAAATCCAGAGTCCTTATCTGACTCAGCAGCTGCCACGCCGAGTTGACGAGACACTTTTTTCATCTCTGGGCCTTTGCTCAGTTTGGCTGAGAGCCTTCTAGAGCCCTCTCTGGATGGGTTCTTCCTCTCCATGTTTTACTGGGCTGGAAGTGCATTCGTCAGTACTCTTTTCATCTGGACTGCCCTGTGAAAAACAATTACAGAAGAAGTCATTGCTTGAAGAGCTGAGACAGGTGAGGCGAACGGTGAGTAAACTAAGGGCAAAGAACACCAGCGGCGCCCACTTGCTCTGTGTGCACTTTCTCAGCGGTCTCAGCTGACAAAGGCTACAAGTTTACTCAACAGTAGAATGGTTTCCACCCAAAAGGAGGTTCACTGTCCTCTCGCTGCCCTCTAATTCCATTACAAATGCAAAGCATACAAACCACATTCTCAGTGGAAGCTTTGTAGACTGCTAACAAAGGCACATTTGATTAGGCTTTCTGGAATGCTCCCTGAGGGAGGAAAGCAGAGGGGATGCCCACCTCGGACCAGGCTTGCCTCCCAGGATACATCTGCAGGCCCGGGACTTTCTGCCACCTCCCAGAGTGTAGTTTCTCAAATTAACTTTCCACTTCTTTGGATGAGGTAGTGAACAGAGTAAAAACAACTCCTTATATATGCATGCTACATTTTGGCTTAAAAAGCACTTCTATGCACACATAAGACCATATGTAATAGTGTTTTGATTCCAGAAACGCCCATAACATTATTACTGCTAAGGTTCTTTCCTTGAGCCTCACCATGTCCTCCTCAGTTGCTATCCCACTTTACAGAGGAGGAAGCTGAGGCTCAGATAAGTTACATTCAGTCATTTAAAAATATATATTGGACTTCCCTGCTGGTGCAGTCGTTAAGAATCCGCCTGCCAATGCAGGGGACACAGATTCAAGCCCTGGTCCAGGAAGATCCCACATGACACACAGCGACTAAGCCCGTGCACCATAACTACTGAGCCTGAGCTCTAGAGCCCGTCAGCCACAACTACTGAGCCCGTGCACCACAACTACTGAGCCCATGCACCACAACTACTGAAGCCCGCACGCCTAGAGCCCAAGCGCCTAGAGCCCGTGCTCTGCAACAAGAGAAGCCACGACAATGAGAAGCCCGCGCACTGCGACGAAGAATAGCCCCCACTCGCCACAACTAGAGAAAGCCCGCATGCAGCAACGAAGACCCAACGCAGCCAAAAATAAATAAATAAATAAATAAAAATATTTATCAAGTGCCTGCTATGAACCAGGCATCGTGCTAGGAATGGGGGTATAGAGTGAATCAAACAGACCTGGTCGCCCACTTCCTGGAAAGAAGCCTAGATTTGATCCAGTGATACACAGCTAGTCCAAAGCAGATCCAGAACTAGGCTAACAGTGCAAAGTATGAGAGCAATGAGCCCTTCAAGATATTTTAACAAGGCCCTCTGAATCGCCAAGGGATGCCAGCTGTAAGGATACTGCAGGGATAAAGAGAACAGGGGACCAACAGGGAAAACAATAATAATAATGGAACTGCAAAGTGCTATAGTCTGAATGTTTGTGTCCCCTCAAAATTCATATATGAAATCCTGACTCCCAAAGATGACGGTATTAGGAGGTGGGGCTTAAGCCATGAGGGCTTCGCCTCATGGGATTAGAGATTTACAAGAGGCTCCAGAGAGGTCCCTAGCGCCTTCCACCACAGTCAGTGAGAAGTCTGTGACCTGGAAGAGGGCTTTCCCTGGACCATGCTGGCACCCTGAGCTTGGACTTTCAACCTCTAGAACTGTGAGAAATAAATTTCTGTGGTTTATAAGCTACCCAGTCTGTGGTATTTTGTTATGACAGCCCAAATGGACTAAGATAGTAGGTTTAAGCAACACCCAGTGGCGTTTTTATTCACAATCCATTCTCGACTCCATCCATTTGTCCTTCTGAGTAGAGGGAAACATGGCCCCCTGCCAAACAGCACTGTATCTGAAATACCCTGAAAATGCCGAGTGTGAACATTTCTGCTAATACAGGATCTAGCGAAGAACATTAACTACTCCAGAAGCAGAGGAGGGATTCAACATAAAATTAAATAGAAGACAAGGAGGTTTACAGGCAGCCCTGAGAAACCCTCTTGCTCATACTTTTGCATACGGTAGAAGTGGACTAAAGGGAACGCACACTGATCAGAATTTTAAACTCAATTCCAAGTAAAAATTATTTTGTACCATATCTAACTCATTTAAAGGGGCTGGCTTCCCCATTCAGTCCATGTCAACCAAGCACTCTTTGACAGACCACGTTTAGTACTACGTGCATGAAAGATAAACAATGGCACTGTCACATCTTGCATGACACTATGCAAAAGCACATGTCTCTACTGGACGGCTATGAAGTTTGACAGCATGGAAAATCCAGTTTAAAAAGCAGAATAAAATGTAAAACTATCTCTAATTAAATCAGGATCCTTTTGTATGAAACCCAACAAACGTACATAGTTTCATTTTCCTGAAATAATACTGTCTGAAAGTGAATGGAGGGCTTTTTCAAAAATGGAAGCAGACGTCGGTGATGGATGGGCAATTAGACTTGAATTCAGTCTGAACCTACTATTGACTTAGATGAGGAAGATAGCTCATGTTAGCTGCAACTAATTAAGACCCTGACAAAGTTTCACAATATCTTATGAAATGGATTATTTCACAGGCATTTTAGATAAAGCACTTCAACTTCTACAATCCTTGTGACAAGACAACGAACAAGGTCTTGCTACTGTTATTAAAGTGTAGTCAACGGAGCTACAGAAAATACACAGGAATTTATCTGGCTCATCTGAGAGTAGGACAATATTGGTTGTGAAATCAAAATGCTGAAACGGTGACGTTAAAAGGAGAACAGATGCTAAAATTTTAGATCCTGGGGAACTGGTGGCAATTGGAAATAAAGAATGCATAATCTACTTTAGAATACTAAACTGACTACTTTGGACGTGGAAGCCTCTGTCCTAAGTAAAGTTCTCTTCAAGCAGCAGATAGTTTTAGTGTCCCAGGGAAGTTCAAGTGGGAAAGAGAATGAAGGGCTACATGCCATCTTGACCTATTCTCCCTGAGAGAGGCACTTCCCTCCTGGGAGTGACGCTGAGGACGTCAATTAGCCAGTGAACAACAGACCCATTCATACACAGCACCAGACGAGGCCCTCGATAAGAGAGAGGCAGAGTGATGGCATTTACTACTGGTGCTCTCAAACCCAGGGCCACACCAATGGCGAAGTTTGAAAACCTCAAGAAGATTTTTTTTTGCCTCTTCAGTATTATTTTACAATAAAGTTAGATGCTCATAAGCTGACCAGGGGTTGAAAATGGGTTACCAAGCTCATGCCCACTGTGCCATCTCTGCTTCCTGGCACAAACTGGAAACCACTACTACTGCCTACAAACATCTCAGATCCTCAGAAGCCTAACTCTGCATTAGGAGGACTCCAAGTTAAGCTTGGATTGACCCTAAATGGGCCTCTGACGAGTGCACATGTAACACACTGTCCAAAAGGTTCCCACAGAGAATATACACTAAAACTCACAGTGGAAAGTGAATCAATGAATCTAGAGGTTTACGTAAATAGGTATAAGATAAAATTCTAACAAGTGCTCCACAGCACTTGTTTCTTCTATTTATGCACTTCTTACATTAGAGTCTAATTATCTGTTCGTCTCTTCAACCTCAAGGGTTGTCTTTTCATCTTTGCAACCTCAGCGCCCAACAATTAATGTGTGAGGTACTCACAGAATAATAAATTGCAACAACTCTTCTGTCGTGCTGAGTCTTGCTGACAGCCCTAGCAGCTTTAGCTGTCACCAAAATACCTGAACAGCTTGAAGGTCAAGAGTCTGCATTTCCAAACACCACGGTCACCTCACGTCCAGGTCTGGTCTCCTGCAGGAAACAGGTATCTCATCCACCCCTTATTCTAAGCTGAAACCTCAGGGGTAAATCCAGCAACCAAATTAGAGGTTGGTCTAATCCACAAACAATCTCTATGGAGATTTAGGCCTATGATAAAAAGGAGACCCAAGGTGTACAAGGGAAGGATCTGAAATGCTGCTCACAGATCTCTCCTTTTATAGATACTTGGCAACTTTCCTGAGAGCTCAAGTTCTTTTTAAAATGTGTCATGTGTTTAACAGGCATGCATGAACAGAGGTGTGAGGTGAAAGCCCAAGCAGAGGCTTAAATACAGTAAAGCGACAAGGCCATAGAAAATCAAGACCTTACCACCCAGAAAGCCATGAGTAATTGCTGGAATTATAAATACATTACTAGGTTTTCTCTGAAGTCATTTTCTCTTGGTCTGCATATTCAGAGATGCCATTCTGGGAGAATGTCTGTGGATTTTTTAACAAAGGAGGAAAAAAAGCCCGTCTACCTAAATCTCTAATATTCATCTTCCCCTTCACATCCATTTCCATGCTCCAGCTTGGCTGCAAATCCACGTCAAAGATCCTGAACATACAATGTCCTCTGTTTGGAACCTGGTATGGCTCATTCCACTCTCCTCTTTCAAAGAGAAGATAAGATTAGAGAACTTCCTCAAATCCCCTGCTTGGAGAAGGGTTCACAGTTAACAGTGCCCACCCACCCCCCATTCGCACCAGCCCACGATGCATCTGTGCCAGACAGCAGGAGCGCCCTCCAGGCATCCACCAGCCTGCCAGCTCAGCAGGGCAGAACTGGGCAGACCCTAGGACTGTGCTGTGACTGGCATACCACCAGCCTCCCAGGGCAAACGCCCAGGCAACGCTTACTGCCAGGACTTGGGCAATAACAGGGAGCCTGGCTGCGGCCTGTGCCCTGGGTCTGGATCAGAGCTCCTCTGAACCCGCCCACACTAACCACTAACTCCTTACTTGGCAATGCCCACCTTCTCTCCCACCTCCCCACCCCCTGGCACCACGCCTGGCAAGCTGGTCACCCAAGGGAAAGAACCAGCCAAGTGGGTGACAGCAAGTCTCAGAAAAAGACAGCACACCTGTGCCCCGGGCCCAGAACAGAGCACTACCCCTCATCCCCAAACGGGAGGCCCAGGACCCTCACAGGGTTACCAGCTCCCGCGCTCACTCACCTGCCCATTCCCTGCCCCTCTGCTCACAGCACGGCGGGCCTCCAAGCGCTCCCCCGCCGGGATGCCCAGCCGGCTGTTGCCCCCAGGGCTAGACCAGGGCTCACCCGCCCTAACAGTCTTACCCCAATTGCTCCCCACACACAGCCCCCTCCTCACCCGCGATCTCCTCTGCCACGCAGTCCTGACCCTCGCAGCAAAACCGACCAACTAAATGGGGGAGGAACGCAACACCCCCTGCTCCCATCATCTGGCCCTCTGTCCCCAGAAAGTCCCGGCTCTGCCTCTTGACTACCTTGCTTCCCTTCTTCTCTCCCCTACTCCCACTTCCTTTTCCCACGCTCCTCGCCCAAACCCTCCCCCTTCACCCTCAGCCCTCCTTTTCTCACCTAGGACCGAGGTCGCCGCTCCGCGACCGGACGACCCGCGAGTAGAGTGGCGCATGCGCGAGCCCGGCTGCGCGGCTCCATGACAACCCCGTTGTCGTCGGGTCTCAAGCTATCCCCCAGTCCTCCCGCCCATTTCTCCTCCCCCCCAGCCTCCGCGACGGCTTTCGCCAGCCACGTGACACGGCTCGGACGACCCGGCACCACAGAGACTGCTCGCTGTTCTCCTAGAAGGGCCCTTGGCGGCGCCCGCTGTTTCGTCTCCGCCGGAAGATGACGTCGGCACGCCTATCAGGGAGGCGCGGGCGTCCTTAGGAGGTCGGCGCGCTCTCCGCGGAAGGTGGGCGTCTCTATGGTTGGTTCTCCAGACTCAGCCGCCATTTTGTACGGGGATCTTGAGCAATGAGCTGCTGGGGGGCGTGGTTCAGAGGCGAGGTCAGGAGAAGCAGGGGTGGCCCGGCTTCTAGTGGACAAGGCAGGAGGAGTGATTCTCCCGGGGGCGTGGGTGGAAGTCGGTTGGGGGAAACAGCGTTCTCTGTTTGTACAGAGGCACGCCGTTAGGGTTGGGGACCGGGACAGGCCATGCTGACTTGCAGGCGAGCCCGTGCGGAGGCGGCCGGCGTGGGAGGGGAGGCTGGCAGCCTCGCCTTGTCTCGGCCCGAAAGAGGCTTGCCCGGACCGCCCAGCGCGCTGCTCACTGTGTTGCCACACCTGTCGCAGCGGCTGGTTTGCGTCCCCTACCATCCCTCCAGACGATGCTTCACGAGGCAGGGACGCAATTAGTATTTCTTGTGGGATGATTGCATGTCATATTATGTATGACTCATTTTGTCCTGTGCAACTGACCGAGATGTTGAGTTTCACATGGATCCTGTTTCTCACGCCAGTTCTTGAAGTGTCATAACGAACCCACTAAAGAAAAAAAGGGGTTGGGATCATTTAAAGTTCTGATGCGTTGAATCAGTGAAGGTTACTTCTTAGGTTAGAAAAATTCCTTCACAGGTGGAAAAGAGGACACGGTGAATGTGAAGATTGCTCACCGGTAGAGGCAAGTTCTAGAGCTGACGTGTCCAGTAGGTTAGCCAAGAGTCACTAGGAGGTACTGAAACTGATTAAAATTAAATAATTAAACTAATTAAAATTAAATAAGACGAAAACTGTCCACATTTCAAGTCCTCAATAACCACACGTAGCTAATGGCTACTTTATTGGTACAGCACATTGCCAGCATCACAGAGAATTACATTGGATCTAGATGGTGGGGCAGGGGAAACTCTCCCTATGTTGGTAATCCAAGCCTTGCTAAGTGCTGCTAGGTCATAAGTAATCACATTAGTCCTCCAGACACAGATAATGCTAATGCATTACCAGGCGTGAATGTATTTATTAGCATTAAGCTCTACCAACAAATAATGATTGAATGCCTGCAGCGCGTAAGGCTTTTGTTTAGGGGATGGAGAGAGTGAAAACTATAGTTAACAATTATCTAGTAATTAAGAGTCAGGCAGCTTTACATGCATTCTCTTATGATGCCTGTACAAATTAACGAGGTCGCTGTTATGAACGTCTCCATTTTATAGATGAGGGCACTGAAGTTTATGTCCGTGATGACAAAACTACTAAGCCCTGGATCTTTTTGAGGCAGAATAAAACAGTTTTTGCCCTCCAATACCTTAGAATCCGGTATGGGAAAAAGACATGTTCTAATAAATAGTATGAGAGAGAATGTGATAAATGTCAGACGATTGTGAACAAAATCGAGTTAATAAAATCAAGGGAGTGAAAAATAACCTTCTGCTTGTTTTCTGTTTGTTGTTGAAAGAGGAAGAGACCAGGAAGTAAAACTGTAAGAAGGACAGGTAAAGGTAGGATATCCAGTAATGGAAGCGGGTGAGCGCAGAATGCATGCCAGCCAAAGGAGAATAAATGAAATAAACAAAGGCGCGAGGATTACTTTAATCCTCCAAAAGTGCAAATAAGTCAAACTTCCCTGATTTTAGCTATCTTATGACCAGACAGCCATGCTGTATCAATAACTTGAACTTAAAAGACAAATGCGGTAGTGGGACCAAATGAATCAGACTAAGTTACTGATAGGTGTAATTTTTTTTTTTTTTTTTTTTATTTTTGTGGCCTCTCCCATTGCGGAGCACAGGCTCTGGATGCGCAGGCCCAGCGGCCATGGCTCATGGGCCCAGCCGCTCCGCGGCACGTGGGATCTTCCCGGACCAGGGCACGAACCCGTGTCCCCTGTATCGGCAGGCGGACTCTCAACCACTGCGCCACCAGGGAAGCCCTGATAGGTGTAATTTTAATTGAGCCACTGTACGGTCCTATGTAATTAGATACATAGAATCAGCGATTCATGAAAATGGGTAATGAATCTTTTTATAGAGCCAAACGAATGTAAACATTTTTCTTTCTTTGCTAATTCACCAGAGTTTGTAAATCAGCATCTCTGTTGATAGTTTCCTATCAGAGTGATGCAAGTTCTTTCAATCTTTGTTGTCACACTCTTGTTTACGTGGCTAAGGTTTCCGTGGCGGAGAGTGGTTTTCCATGCACCATTGCTTCTTGCTGTAGAACCCTTTCCTGTTTGAGTCCTCACTGCCAGTTGTGGTTCAAGACTCATTTTGCCACCACTGCTGCCAGCAGGGGGAGACCTGCTCCTTTAAATGCTACACTTAGGGAACTGCAAGTAGGCTTCTTTTCCTTTCTGCCCTCACGGAGTGTCACAGACTGGAGGTCAGAAACTGCACCTCTGCCCAGCCTACTTCATTAAGTTCTTCGCGGGCCTGTCCATGTGACGATTTGAGCTTTCAGTCCTGCATAGGATGCCACAAAGAGTTAACCCTGTGCTGTTTTATTTGAAGATATTTTCAAGTATCCAATCTACTATATCATTTACAATATTTATAAATAATTCTTTACAACTTATTTTAACATTTAAAGTTGAATTTAAAATTGGTTATTTTTAAATTATTTTAAAGTAATTAAAATAGTATAATAACAGTGAAAGTATGCAAAAGATCTAGTTTCAAATCCCAGCTCCTGTTCATATCATTTTATAAAAGATGGGGCATTTCAACATCTCTCAGACATAGGAAGGATGATAGGCCATAATCTCACAATTCAAAAATTGAATAATTTCTGCTTTATGAAAAACTCATTGCTATTCTTATTTTTCCAATTTTGCCGAGGATCAGTGAAAACGTCACTACAAGGACTGGCATCAGTTCTTGGAGTGACACCTGAGAACCATCTTTTTTTTCTGAACCTTACTTTGGCCATCTGTAACATAGTTATCCTCTAGTCTGAATCTGGCATCCAACATTACTGCTGACCACTTCACAGATTTTTAAGATGATTTGATGGGATGGTAGGTGTGTGTATGCCCCAGAGTTCAAGCAAGAGGAAAGGGGCTCCAGCCTGTGCGTGGGGAGAGGGACCTACAGGTCCCAGGCTGGCAGAGGCAGAGGTGGGCGAGAGCAGGATGCATGTTCCTTGTTTCCTTAGCAGCGAAGTGACTGGGCACCCACCAGCCAGGTTAGTTCTTAGCTCATATTTTTAGAGTTATCTAGAAGAGCAGAGACAATAGAAAGGCATTTGGATTACAGTCAGGGTGTTGATATATAGGCACAAGTTTGATCAGGGACAATGAAAACCCCTCCCAAATAGCTCTCCATCTTGCCCAAACCTGAAATTCCTTTAAGAATAACTGCTCAACATGCAAATACTCCAGAACCCAAGACAAATTCTCTCATAACAACTGACACAGAGTGCTATTTCCAGAGACTGTCCTAAGTGATTTGCCCGGATTTACTTATTTAATCCTCCCACAGTCCCGTGACATGGTTGTGGTATCATTATCCTCGTTTTACAGAGGAGGAAACTAAGGTAAAGAGGCCGTGTCACTTGCCAAGGTGACTGGTGCTAAGTGGCAGAGCCAGGAATTGAATTCCAGAGTCCTTGCTTTTGGCCGCTCTGCTGGGCTGCGTGTTCAGTGGAAATGGTGCCACCACACCCTTTCCTGCTGCGCTGAGCGGGAGACCAGTGGGGAGCGGAGCTGGAAGGCACTAGGTACAAGCACTTGTGTGGGAAAGGTCACCAGGAATGGAGACTGGGCCCTGGAAAGGCAAAGTGCAGAAAACACCTCCGTCTGATCCTCTCTCTTTCACTCTGCACGTGGTAGAGATATTTTGTTGTGTGTGACAGGGTATATGCTGATTTCAACCCACATATCTTTCCAAACCACTCAGCAGCTGCCCTTTACTTGTTAGATCCCCTATCTAGAATCTTTTTAGTGGAAAGATTTTTCAAGTGTCATCTCCCCCCACTGAATGTGAAGTCTTTGATTTAAACTCACAACTTTTTTCTCTAGATGACTCAGAAAGCTGTTCAGTTGTCCCTTTCTGTAGAACCATTTGATTTTTGACAGAGGTTCTCCTTGGCCTCGTATCTTGCCCAATGGGCTTCTGTCCCATTTGTAAACAGCTTTCGGATCACAGCTGACTTCCCCACCGCGGGCTCGCCCAAAGGCAAGAAATACAGGCCACCACAGCAGAAAGCCAGACGGAGCTGAGGCTTTTCAGTGGAACCTGACGCTCTCTTACCGGGTCCAGGCTCACTCTGCTCGCCGAACGACAGGCCAGTGAATCGGAGACGAGGTGCTGAGGCAAGGAATATGACTTTATTCGGAAAGCCGGCAGACCGAGAAGATGGCGCACTAGTGTCTCTGAAAAACCACATTACGTGGGTCTGGATGCCAGTTTCTTTCATAGAATCAGAGAGGGAGAGGTGGCGAAGAATTAAAGTAAAAAGGCAGAATAGAGAGCGAGAGGCGGTGAGGAAGTAAAGTAAAAGGGCCGTCAGTCTTGCAAAATATCTCCTGGAATGACCAGCCTCGGTGAGGGCATGTGTTAAGTTTCTTTTTTCTTGCAGCCATTCACAGGTGGGCAGGGTTCCCTGAGGCAGGCCATTATGTATGATTATAATAACAAAAGGAACGAAAAGCAAAGGTTAAAGTCAAAGAAACACATCGAACATGGAGTCTGATTTAGCTCTTCCCTGTTACAACTCCGGTAATACAAAGCTGGCTACGGAGCCCAAGATCAGGGGCAGCCTCCACACGGACATTCATTATCCCCGAATTGAACACTTTCCGCCTCTTGTGCCTTAATCCAGACTGGTTTGCATTATAATTTCTTGGGTATCCATCTGTCTCCCCCACTGGAGTCTAAGCTCCTTCAGGGCAGGGATTATATTGAATGTTTTTCTCCCACAAAGCAAGTTCTACGTAGTAAGTGTTCAACCAACTTGACATCAGTGGGACCCCAGGTTCCTGAAAATTTAACAGTGGGCTTACCCATCACTGACTGGACTCCAGAGAAGGAAGATGCCACCAACCAGGAGGGTGAGTGGCTTCCGGGGCCACTGGTGCAAGGGACGAATGGACATCCCCTTTTCTTTTGTTGGTTCCCTGACACGCTCTGCTCTCTCCCACCTCCAGGCCTTTTGCACACGACTGTATGTGTCATGTTGAAAAGATGGAGTGAAGGTAGCTGCCGAAAGGTTTTTGTCCATACTTGTAATTCTGGCAAAGAAATTCCAGAGCCTCTGTTGCTCCTCCTACGTCACCTCACCCCAAGCCCAGTCATTGGAGGGTCTTTTGAGCATTTGTGAAGAATGCCCCTGCATCCTCCTTCCTCACATGTGATTTGGTTCCTGGCTGATTCTATTCGGAATTCCATGAAAACCCTTGTAAAACCTGGTAGTCAGTAGAGATGACGGAAGCCGTGGCTTTCCTTTGCAGATGGAGACGTGCCCAGGAACTTCGCAACCAGCACTCCCCTTTCCAGCGCTGGTTAGGCAGGGCTGGTGCTTTTGCCAGCCTTCACGCCGCAGGGTTGACCAGCTGGGCTTCAGTCAGCATCTCAACAGGTTGGATAAATCAGGTTGGCACCAGATGTTAGGTTAAAGCCTTGCCCAGTTGTTCATCAAAACTGGTGATTTTATCTCCAACGGATTGCCTGATCCCAGGTCCAAGATCTTAAATCTCAAACAAGAGACTGAAGCAAGTAATTTCCGGAAAAGACTTAAATATGATATTTGTGGGAATAGGTTGTGGGCAAATATTCCTGTTTTATTTATTTGTTTATTTATTTATTTTATTTTATTTTTGGTTGTGTTGGGTCTTCGTTGCTGCGCGCAGGCTTTCTCTAGTTGCAGCCAGCAGGGGCAACTCTTCGTTGCGGTGCGCGGGCTTCTCACTACGGTGGCTTCTCTTGTTTCGGAGCACAGGCTCTAGGTGCACAGGCTTCAGTAGTTGTAGCTCGAGGGTTCTAGAGCGCAGGCTCAGTAGTTGCTGCGCACATCCCACAGCATGTGGGATCTTCCCGGACCAGGGCTCGAACCCGTGTCCCTTGCATTGGAAGGCGGATTCTTTTTTTTTTTTGCCTGCGTGGACTCTCTAGTTGTAGCGCATGGGAGTAGTTGCCCCACGGCATGTGGGATCTTAGTTCCCCGACCAGGGTTCAAACCTGCGTCCCCTGCATTGGAAAGCAGATTCTTAACCACTGGACCACCAGGGAAGTCCCGGCATTCGGATTCTTAACCGCTGCGCCACCAGGGAAGCCCTCCTCTATTTTTTTAAATCTGGGGAGGAGTGGTCCTTTTGAAATTCATATGAAAAAGATGAGTACTCTTAGTCTTCCAAATTTGAAGTGGCATTTAAATTTAAGTTCTTAATGTCAGAGGAGCTTTCAGACATTCCTTATGCATTCATTCTCCAACGCTTTATTGGGTTTTCAGTCTATTTCGAAGACAGGGATGTCAGTACCTACAGTGGAGCGGGGTCCTTACAAGGCAGCTCGTTTGCCTAAAATGTGTGGGAAATCATGTCCAAAGAAATTACTAAGAGCATTTTCTTCTGGTATAAAAGAGTATGGTTTGTTCACCCAGAACTTGGGTTTCTTTGAGATGTTAAGTGTCCCTTTTAAGACTTAAAAGGATGCTTTTATCTGGTAAAATTTTCTCCCAGCTGGAGTCATGGGACCCGCTGATCTGGAGGCCTTATTGGATTGACAGCCATCCACAAGCTGAACTTCAGGGCTTTTGGTCCCTGGCTTTGTGGACAGGGATAACAGGATCACCCGCAGGATTTACCCACAGGGTAAATCCAAGAAAATTCACCGGATGTCTTGTGCTAATAGTTTAATGAAATTCTCCCTCCAGCACTTTCTGCAGGGCATGGGGATTTTTTCCAGTGTCATCACACTTCAGGAGTGATTGTGTCATCCAGGTGTAGGCGTTCTTGGCTGTCCTTTACCTGTGGTCTCCTCATGTCACATATAGCCAAGAAAGCAGATGACAGGTTCGTCTCTATTACATGGGGAATTACCAAGTGGTTGCCTAGCAACTCACACAGCACAATCAACATGGTCTCTGTTGTGGAATGTAGAGTGGTTGACTTGCCTTTCGAGAACGACTGTATTTGCATATTTCTTTTGGTCTTCTGGAAAAATAGGTATGTTTTTCCTGGATTTGAGGCTATTACAATGGCCTTTTGTACTGCTGTACCCTAGTATTCATTTTATAGTAGCCCATTATTGTCAAAAATGACAATGATCTGATTAAATCATTAATACTGCAATTGCTTCGATGAAATTCAATTCCGTAAGCATCTTCCATGTGCCAGATACTATGCTAAATGCTGTCAGGAGTTATGAGGATGAACAAGTATGATCCCTGTCTCAGGGAACTTATTTGTTTAATAGATGTGTATAAATCATTTGTTTACACATGTGAGACAGCTATGATGTGTATGTAAAATAAAGGTATTTTTATTTGGAAGAGTTCCTTTGTGTTTGATCAAAGGATTTTTCACTTTTATTTAGATTCCTTCCTTTATAGCTTACAGCTGCGATCAGTTCAAAAAGCTGCAATCAGTTTGAAATCACTTTTAAGACAGAGCTCTTATTGGAATCTCAGTAATTAGCAGTTTTTAAACAGCTCTTTTGGAGTATGACACTGCCAGTGTTGTCGGGTAGGATGGTACTGCCCTGTGTCTGTACTGCAGTCTTTCTGCCTAATTGCGGCCCCGGTGTTCACAGTCTCCCCCACCCCCCTCTATTTTACACGTTTCACTTTAAAAGAAGTCCCTTGCTTTTCTTTGTCTACTTTGCAGCAGTGCCATCAGCCTCCCTCCACTTAAGGAGGGACGTTGGAATGTTCCAGATCTTGCGCTAAGGAGTCTTTTGATCCCTTGGGCTAAGTTCTTTCCCACTGGGGAGACAATGGCTAGACAGAGCCTGGGGTTTGACGAGCCCCTTTCCCTTGAGTTGATTTCTCTGGGGGATTGGCTTGGCATCTTTTCTTCCTCAGGAAGGTGCCAGGCCACGGTGTGAAGGATCTGTTTCTGACAACACTGGTGCCCGACGCTGTGCACACTCACCGACTGCCCCTCCTGAGTGGGCTGGATCCGCAGAGGAAGGAGGTAGCTCTTGTGGGTAGCCATACTCTGGCACCAGAATTGTCCCCCCTCCCCCATTTCTGTCAGCACACTTGGTTCCTCTGCTTGCCGTTCCAGATCCCAGGGCAGGACCTGCAGCTTGCTCATCTCTGCCGTCCAGTTCCCTCAGATCCTTTGCCATTCTTGAGAAATCATTCAGACCTCCCATCTTCACACAGAGCACCTGACCTTTGCTTCCAGACCCAATGTCAGGCAGAAGGAAGGGAACAGAGGGGAGAAGGGGACTGTACGATACCAGGCATTGTAGAGATGTTTTTCCTGGTGCTTCCTCATTGCGTCCTCATGACAGCTTCCAGTAGCCGCTCACGGCCCATTCCCCAGGTGAAACTCAAAAGTGTGAACACATACTGCTCTACCGCGTACTGACGTATCCTCCAGTCTCCTAGCAGCTTTTCCCTTATGATCAGACCAACATTTACTGTGTGCTTTGTAACTCCTAAGGGTCAAGGACACATTAAAGAATAAGACACAGTTTCTACCTCAGGAAGTTCACAGCTCAGTGTTGTTAAGTGCTGTGATGAGGTTGTAGGACACAGATGGAACTCAGGAAGAGGGTGGGAGTTCAGGAAAAGATATGTAGAGAGCCATTGCAAGATCTGGAAGGTTGACAGACAAGGGAGACCTCTCTATTTACCTTTAAAAATGGGCCTGGAGCAGAGAATCAGTTCCCTTTGATGTTGGGAAATTCTTTACTGCTCTAATCTAAATCCTTCACACTGCAGCCTACCCCCCAGATTCTCTCATTCCAACTTCAGTTGAAATAGCAAAAATCTTTGCCTAATAACCTCGTCACTCAGAAGCCGTTAGCAAATCATATCTGGTGCTCTACCTTAACATAGAAAAGAGTTATTTCTTTTCTTCCCAGCCCCAAACCCTGCAGGTAGACTTCTCCAGCTGCTGCCCTACGATTCCCCCTTATTAGGGCCCTCAGTAGCAGGGTGGCGGAGGCAGGGCCATCAGCTAGTGGGAGAATTGCTCTTGGAAGGAGTCTGCACCGTAAGCACGTTTCATGGCATCTTCACTAAAGACAGGATGTTTTAAGTCGAATGGCATATAGAGGAGAAGAATAAAGTGCACAAGCCTGTGGCTGCCAATGAGGTCACACTGACATCCAGACTAAATTTTATTAGCTCTGAGCCCCTCTTGAAGGTCTGTAGAAGTTTCTACTTATCCTGTGCCCTGCCAACTCTTCCTCAGTTACTTCTGGAGGCCCCTGAGGTGTCTCCCAGAGGAAACAGGGAAGGTCCACTATGCTCTTCCACCGTGACCTCCCACAGATGGTCTACTCTCCACAGCCCCTTAAAAAGGGTACCTCGTCAGCACGTGTGTCTTCTGTAAGGACTCTGTTCTTATAGTGGTCACTCCTGTTGCCTGGGCATGGCATTCTCTCCTGGGACCACTCTACACCACCAACTTGCCAAAGTGGAGGGCAGGATGGAGTGGTGGGGAACAAATAACCTCCTCATTGAATGGCTGTACTTTGCTGCCTGTGTCCCATAACAGAACCGCTTGTATCTTTAGTTGCTCAAAGTCTTACATGATTACTCCTCTCTCCATTTATCACCCTAACTCTTCCCTCCCTGGGGCTGGAAATGAGTCTCTCAGGCAGTATGGGGGACGGACAGCTCATCAATTCCTTCCATTATTCTTATCTTTCTCCCCAGGAAGCTCTGCACCCAAACAGAACAACTCCCACAAAACAAAATGAATAAAGCTCAAAAACCCTTCTACTTCAATAAAAATAACAAAACTGTGCCAACTGATGCAAATTGATACTGATTCTTGGGGTGAGGGTGGGGCAGGGGACTTGGTGGCATTCTGTAAACTCCATCCCATAGTTTATAAAACCCAAGAGTACTGAGGGTTTGTTGTATAACATGAAAATGAGGTAAAGACTACCCACCCCATTCTTAAAGGTACGTCTTTTTTCCATAAGGGATATAATGCATGAAAGCTGCTATCTCATGGACGATCTGTGAGAATGTCATTTAAGAGAAATTAGCAATGGTTGCAGTCAAATGGGGTTCTTGCTCTACAAGAATTTTCACCGTAGACTAGAAACATCCATCCCTAAAAAAACAAAAAACTAAAACAAACCCAACCAACACAAAACAAACTATTTGTTGGGTTGGCCAACAGGTTCGTTTGGTTTTAAGTAAAAATAAAAGACATTTTTCATTTCCACGAAGAACTTTATTGAACAACGTATTCACTAACTCAACAAACTTTTAGGCCAACCCAATAGCTCCAAGTAATGCAAAAGACAAAAGATAGAAATGGAATTTCCCTGAAAGTAGACTTTGTGGTATGGTGGACAGAGCCCAGGGTGTGGCATTAAAGATGTCATTAAAGATGTCATTAAAGATGTCAGATCCAGGCTTTGTCACAACCCAGGGTTCCCTGATAAAGTTCCCTTACCTCGCTGAGCTATTTTTCAGTTCTAAAATAGAGTGATGATAATGTCTGCCTTTCTTCTCAGGGTTGTGAGAATGGGATAAGATAATGTAAGTGAAAGTGCTTTACAAACTGTAAAGCATTTGTTATTCTCTAAAGGCAAGCTGGAGGAAGTCACAGCAGCTGCCGCACCCATGTGGCTTTGACTAGGCTGGTGGGGTCTTTCCCGGGGTCGCTCTGTGCCCACACATCATGTGTCTTCAGCACAAATGTGAGGCCTGGAACTGACAGAACCCATCTTGATACACTGCCTTGTCTTAAGGCCCAGCGGAAAACAATCCAGCCTGGTGAGGCCAGTCCTAGAACCACAGATGATGGAACTGACCGTGACTAGTGCATGTGTGTGCTCACTGGCGTCAACCATCCGATCCTCTTCTCCGTCAGAAGCCAGCTCTTCTGAACCACTTTCCATCTGAGAATCATTGCTGCATTTCCCCCAACATCATTCTTCATGTCAAGAGCATTGGTGATTGATGCTGCCTATCTTAAAAGAGTATTTCACTATTATCTTTGGGGATTTTTTTCCAAGGTAGGGACACTCCTTGGGTTTTGATGCTGGTACTTTCTTGATCTTGCCAGAAGGATCCTGCATAGTGACTAACACCAGTACCAGGAAAAGCAGAGCCCCTGCCCTTGCCTGGAGTCTACTCACTATTGGCACAAAGATTGATGATGATAAAAAAGGAATGCTGTATTGCATCATATCCTCGGAAAGTCCAGCCTGTGTCACTAAATGGTCATGACTTTGGTATTAACAAAGGTTTGTGACATGACTGGCCTCCACCAAAGAGCTAACCCCAGCCACAAAGGCTGCTCCAAGTCTAGGCATCCCTCATGCACCTCCCAGACTTTTGGCCAGATCTGTGAGCCTAAGTGAAGCCCTGGATATTGCATGATGACTGCAGTTACAGTAGCAGATGGATTCGCTTTTTTTTTCCCTAAAGGATTTGACTTACATTATTTTGACACAAAGCTTCTGTTGACACAGGATCTTGTCCCATTATCTGCCATTTCCCACTCAGAACATTGACCCTTATGCTGTTTCTGTATAATGTGGCCTGTGGCTCACCCATTCACAGCTCCTTTGCTGACTCCTGGCTGGTCTTGCACCAGCCTCCAAGGTGAAAGTCTCAGCCCCGGGGAGAGCCAGCGCGGAGGAAGGGTCCTGTCGCCCTGCGGGTTCCCCCAACTGGTTGCGTTTTAGCGCCCCTAGTCGCACCCCTGCTCTCCAGGCTCTTCTCATCTTCTTCCTGATGTCCACCCCCAAGGTCAAACTTCCAGGCCCACAGTCAATCCCACCCACCTAGGCGCCTCATCACTCGGTCCGCGGCTGGTGCGAGTCCAAGAGCCTCGCGTATCCGGAGCACCTAGAGGGGTGCGGAGAAAGGGCGTGGCGGGCAAGGGCGTCCCGATTGCGTCTGCGCAGGCGCACACAGCACCGTGCTCCCTAGGACTTGGGCACAGACCCGTGCTCTGCTACCTAGAGTAACCGGACTCTGCGGCGCCGGGACCTGCCCAAGGTCTGGAAAGCAAGTAAGCAACTCACTTTACACCTTCTTCAAGTGGTGAAAGAAACTAGAAACTAGCTTTTATGGTCTAAATATATTCTAAATTCAAAACCCAAATGTTCCGTTATCACTGTTACTTGTTTAAAAATCCCTTTCAACATTAGCGTTGGCCAACGAGGGTATCAGGGACCAGAAACACATAGGATCTCTATCAAATGAGCACAGAATATCACTTCCACACATTATGCAATTTCCAGAATGGAGACGAAACCTCAATAAATATCAAATGGTCAATGGCAGCAACAAAGGCAAGTGAAGGCTGACACAGAACTTTGTCACTCTGTTCTGAAAAAAACAATATTATGTGTCCACTATTTAGTCAACATAATGATGTATCACTACTATTTTCTCCGGGTGGGAGACCTGAAATTATGAAGAGATAGATTTCTGGATCTAAACAGGAAGAGATGGTGTCTGGCCTGGAGGAAGAATCTTCATGTGCATTGATGAGACGATAAACAAATAACGTAAGCAGCTCTCCTCTACCCGTTATTCTGAATCTTCATTGATAAATCACTATATCTCACATGAACTTATGAATTTTTATAATATGTTAATTTTAATTTGTTTATATAGACAAGAGCCTCACAAAAATATTTTCCTGGGGCCTGACTTAAGGGTGGCCACTGCCTGGC
This sequence comes from Aethalodelphis obliquidens, assembly GCF_003676395.1. NCBI lineage: Eukaryota > Metazoa > Chordata > Mammalia > Artiodactyla > Delphinidae > Aethalodelphis > Aethalodelphis obliquidens. The sequence continues at coordinate 3,011,143 of NW_020837965.1, read as the reverse complement.
CAATGGTGTCATGGATTTTGGAGATATTAGAATATGAAAAAAACTTGCATCTTAAAATAGGGGAAATGCAACAATTTAGTGGCTTAGAAAAGACAGACATTTCTTTCTTTTTCACTTGAGGTGCCCATTCCAGGCTAGCAGGAGGCTCTGCTCCACCCTGGTCATTCAGGGATCCAGATTCCTCTGCATTTTCCTCTGTCATCCCTTAAGGCATCATTCTCTCTTGTGTGGTCAAACCCTGGGCCTCAGGAAAGTTCATGTTCTGGTTCAAGGGAAGGAGAAAGAGCGTGGATGAGACACCCACTATCTTAAGGCATAGGTCTGGCCATCTCTTCTGTTCCTGTAGTGTTCACTTAGTCTCATGGTCACACCTAACTGCAAGGGAGGCTGGGAAATGCTGTGCCCAGCTGGGCAGCTATGGGCCCAACTGCAAATATGTTACTATGGAAGAAGGGGGGAAAGATCTTGGTGAAACTCCTGTGGTCTCCATTTCAGGCAGCAGTTGAATGGATCATGTCAGTTGCTAGTTTGTCCTAGAGACACCTAAGAGGGTTCTGTTTGTCTCCTGGAGGTTGACTTGGACAGTCACGGCACAGCCTTTGTACTGCCATTCATTGAAGTCCTCCTTACACTCTCATTACCTCTCACCTTGACGGATGAGCTGAACCTCTTTTTGGTCTAGACTGTGGTAGCGACCTGTTGCTTTTTGTCATCTGGAATCCTTTCACCTGTCCCCTGGTAGTTGTACCCTGATTTTCCTCTTGGGAAACCTCACATTTCCGTCTTTGGTTCCCTGTATGCCGGGTTGACTGTGCTCCGAGATCCAGAGGTGGGCATGTGACTACAGCCTGGCCAACTAGGCCAGCACATTTCTTCTGGCCATGGTGTTTTGCTTTTGCTTGGTGACGGACTCTTGACCAAATCGGAGCCAAGCAAATACAAGGACGCTTTCGCTAGGACTGCAGAAAGGAAAACACTTCCCGTTTTTTCTTCCACAAGTCGCCAACCTAGGAAGATACAGGACTGGAGCGCTGGCAGCCATCTTGCCCCTACAAGAATTCCAAAGCTGGAGCAAAGCAGAATCCAGAATCAAGTCCTGGTGATATTGCTTGAGTCCTGGTTCAAGCTGGGCCTGAGCCAGCAATGGGCCTAAATCCGTGGTCTTCTCAGTTACAAGAGACAGCATCCACCCCTCACCCTTGGTAGGTCATTTAGAGTTGCATCCAACAGAGCACTGATACAAGGGCCGTGTAGACTTGGTCTCTTTTTTCCTGGAGTGAAAATTCCCTTGAGATACGGGTGGCCCAGCTCTACCCTGGGTCTCCTTAGCTGTCTAGTCATGGAATGAGCGCTGCTCCTAGCCAGTCCTTCTCAACCAGGAATGACTTTGGCCTTGAGGACGTTTGGCAATGTGTGGAGGCAGTTTAGATTGTCACGATGGAGGAGGAGTGGGGAGGGGATGCTACTGGCGTCTTGTGGATGGAGGCCAGGCATAGTCCTAAATATCCTACAAGGCACAGGACCACCTCCACAACAAAGAACTATCCAGCCCAAATGCCATTAGTGCTGAAGTTGAAAAGCCCTGCTAACCCCACACGGCGCTCGGTGCTCTGGAGTTACTCCCCAGTGCAAACATGCACTGAGGAAGAGAGGCTCCCAGAAGGGCTGTGTTCTCACCAGGGAAGACCTCATCCTGAGACTCTCCTGGGCTTCTCAGCTCCAGGCCAAGTGACAGCAATTTGTTCATGATTAAGCTCTTCGGGAAACTGATCCAAGAGCGCTGCCATCGGCTGATGGGGGGCTGTGACTGTTTCATGGCACCAGGGCCTGGGGGAGAGAGAAATGGGTGGCCTGGTGACAAGGGATTTTATTTAGGGTCTAGCATCTTTTAAAAAGTGTTAGGAGCCCCCTGTCCTACAGACTGTGAAAAATTAGGCTTGTTTAGGTCCTGAAATATCACTGACATCATCAGCACGATAAATGCTTTTTATTGAAATATAGAGAACCAGAGTCGCTACTCCCTGCAGCCTCTGTGCTGGGGAAGACAGGCTTTTCTAGAAGCACTGACTGTGGAATGCCCCTGCTTTCCAGGCTTTCATCCCCACTTGTGTTCCAGCTCATGCCTCTGCTCGGCTGGGTCCTTGCTGGGAGCTGGAACCTACCTGGTGGGTGTCTGAACTGCAGGCCTGTGAGCTGAAGACCTTGGATTCTTGCTGCAGAGCCCCAGCTTCTGCCAGGTCCTAGCGCCTAATCTCGAGGGCACTTCTTTTCAGAGCCTGACTCCTAGAGAAGGAAGGAAGCTTTGGTCCCAAGCTTGGTGCAAGGACAGTGAGAGAGGAAAGACTCACAGGCAGCCTTCTTCTTCTTTTTTTTTATAAATTTATTTATTTTTTATTTTTGGCTGCGTTGGGTCTTCGTTGCTGTGTGCAGGCTTTTTCTAGTTGTGACGAGCGGGGGCTACTCTTTGCTGCGGTGCGCGGGCTTCTCATTGTGGTGGCTTCTCTTGCTGTGAGACACGGGATCTAGGCGCACAGGCTTCAGTAGTGGCGCACAGGCTTAGTTGCTCCGCGGCACGTGGGATCTTCCCGGACCAGGGCTCGAACCCATGTCCCCTGCATTGGCAGGCGGATTCTTAACCACTGCACCACCAGGGAAGCCCCAACCTTCTTTTTTTCAATAATAACAAGACATTTAAAGGACTGATCAGATGACAGCTCCAACATCCCTGGGGAATTTAAATTTTTTTTAGCAGAACTTCCTCCCCTGATTCTCTCTCCTGTCTTTGCTCAGACCCCTCCCTCACTTAGTTGAAGTGCACAAAGCTTTCAGAAAAACAGCTTTTGTTCCCAGGCCAAGCGTATCCTCCCAGGAACCTTTCTGCCAACCTCATACCTCACCTCCCCATCCAGGGTGAAGTCAGAACACAGCAGGGTGAAGAGTTCAGAGGGTGTGGCTGTTTTGCACGGGGACAAGTTGTCCTTTTTTATTTTCCCTCCTGTTCTTGGTGTCATTTCCAGACAATAGGAAGGAAAATTGAGTAAACATTCCTCAATTTTGGACAAAAGCTGAGACAGACTTTTCTTCGGGAACTTCCCTGTGGATCGAGGCTGTGCCCCGGGGGTGACAAGCGTGAGGAATATAAGGCCCAACTTGCCTTGAGAAAGCTCGAGCTCAGTGAAACCAATCGCTGAACGTGGGATGTAATCAAAATGCAGCTCAGTTTGCACCTCTCACTGTCCACCTGAACTTTTCTTTTTGGCCAAACCATGCCACTTCTGGGATCTTAGCCCGCGGCAGTGAGAGCGCAGAGTCCTAATCACTGGACCGCCAGGGAATTCCCTCCACTTGAACTTTTCCATGAAGGAGCCATTTCCCCTTCACCTGCCTTGGATGAAAGCCCAGCTGACCCCATGTCTCTTCTGGTCAGGCTCAGGTATGGTCATTCTACGTCATAAAATCCACAGTCGATTTAGAGCTCTAAAGCAGCTGGTTATAGATACGACCTGACGCGTTCATCTTCCTTCAGAGACCAATCTTCCTCCTTCTGCTCCAAGGTCTGGAGTTGGGGTGCCGGCCTTCAGGGACTGGGCTGTGGGAGGCTTTTGTCTATTTTCTCACCTGACGGCCTCTGCTCCCCACATGCTGATGCTTGCAGGGTCTAAGGGGGAAGGGTGAGCGGGGAGAAGAAATGAGGGAACAGAGGAATAGGGCAATGCTTATATGACTGCAAAATCGCCAGCCCTCCGGGCCTGACAGATGGTGAGCGCTGTTTCCCGGGGGCTCCCCTGGGTTCTACGGAGGTTCCCGTCCCTGAGGCTCTCTGCTGAGGTTCCTGGTCTTCGTCTCTCTTCCGGGTAATGGCTGATGACTTCATCTTCAGCCCCAAGAATCCAGCATCCCCTTCCACCTTCTTCCTGCCCATTAGGAAGCGCTACAGGACTTAAAATGACGCCACGCCGGCCCTGTCTCCCCAGAGGCCCCGGGAAGCACTCACAGGGCCCCTGGCCAGTCCCAGTGCAGCCCGTCCTCTTGGCCCAGGCCCGTGGGGGCCGATGGCTGTAAATGGCTTTGTGGAAGCCCCCATCACAAGACTTGAGATGGAGGTGGAGCTCTCCACATAGCTTTCCTCTCTTGGACGATTTCTATTTCCAGACCCTTCTGTTCCCCACACTCTGCCCCTTTTATATTCTTGACTGTATGGGGGGCCTAAGTGCTGTGCAACTGCTTCTCCATTGTTTCCTTTGTGAATACTGCGCCTGAGGGCGGGTCTCATGCTCAGATTGCCGTCTGATCTCCTGGCAGCCAGCCTCCAAGATGGCCCCCCGTTATCCTCACCTACTGATGTTCACCTCTGTGTGGTCTCCTCCTGCCCTGAACAGGGCTGACCCTTGTAACCAATTGCTACTGAAGAAACGATGGTATGTGACTTCCAAGGCTAGGTCACTGTTGTGGGCCAACTGTGTACCCCACAAGGTATATATTGAAGTCCTAACCCTGCCTCATACCTGTGAAGGTGACCTTATTTGGGAGTAGGGTCTTCACAGATGTAATTACGGGTTGTAATGGATTAGCTCAGGCCCTAAATCCAATGCCTAGTATCTTTATAAGACAGACACAGAACAGACAGACACAGGGGAGAAGGCCGTGAAGTGGGGAGTCTGGATTCTAGTTCCCTCTACCTCCCACTGCTCTTGTGGACCCTTGAACCTGGCTCTCTTCCTGCCTCTGCAGGGTCACGCCACTGAAGGCTTCTCCTTTCAGCATCTCAATGCCCCCCCCACCCCTCCTGCCTCTGCAGATGAGCACTCTCCTTTTTCACATATCTGTCTACTAGCAGAGCTCTGGCCACAATGGCCACTGGCCATGAACATGACTGTTCACATCTATAGCCGCAGCCGGTACACAGTGTCTGGCACATGGAAGGTGCTCACGCGGAAATAAATAACAGGGACACCTGTGGAGCCCAGTGTTGGAAACATCCCCAGAGAGAATGGCGCTGGGGCCCCTGATCCATTTCAAGTGATGTCTGATGTATGTAAAAAACGCAGCTCTCTCTGTTTCAGGTTATACTGGGGCCCCAGTATGATAAATGTGAATATTAGGTGGCTATTGCTGTATAACAGATTACTCCAATGCTTAGTAGCTTCAAACAGTAATAAGCATCTATTATCTCACAGTTTCTGTAGGCCAGGAACTGGGGAAAGCTTTAACTGACTGTTCTGGCTTCAGGCTTCTTTTGTGGTTTGTTTGTTTGTTTGCTTTGTTTTCTTTGGCTGCACCGCACAGGATGCAGGATCTTAGTTCCCTGCCCAGGGATCAAACCCCTGCTCCCTGCAGTGGAAGTGCAGAGTCTTAACCGCTGGACCTCCAGGGAAGTCCCAGGCTCCAGGCTTCTTAGGAGGGCTGCAGTCATCTGAAGGTTTGACTGAGGCTGTCGGATCTGCTTCCAAGGAGGCTCACCCACAGGGTGCCAAGCGGGCGCTGGCTTTGACAGAAAGCCTCAGATCCTCGCCATGCGGACCTCTCATAGGTCAGCTTGTGTAGCCTCATGACATAGCAGCTGGCTTCCCCCAGGATGAGTGGTTCAAGGGAGAGCAAGGGGGAAGTCACAGTATCTCTCATGACCATGTTAGTTTCTTAGGGCTGCCGTAACGAAGTACCACAAATGGACCATTGGCTGGTTCGTGGCACCAGAGTCTCTGCAGATACCTAGAGGCATGGACCTGAATCCTGCCGGCACACTGTTCTCTGCATAATGGGGTCTCTGAGGAAAGATTGGGCCCGAAGTCACAGGATCTTGTGTCTGCTCTGCCAGCTTGGTTAAGTCAGTCCCTTCCGGGATCCTTGGAACCATGACCATGAGCTGCTCCCTCCGAAATCGGACAAGCCTAAGGGTGAGAAAGCTGGCCCTCACCTTCATCCTAGCCCTTCTTAGTGGTGGTATTTTCTAAAGAGGCTGAATTAGAATTTGCCACCTATGGAAATCTTCCAGGCTGGCTCCTCCCAAGGTCAATGGGCACACCCACCCTGCAGATAAGAGTAGCCACCATTTCTGGAGCATCCGCTCAGCACCGAATGATTTCTCTAACCTTCACAGCACCCTCCAAGGCAAGGGATTATTACGCACATTTGGCAGTTCAGGGGAGTGAAATTCAGGAATAAGCCCAAGGTCACATAGCTAATGAGGGACCGAGCTGGGACTCCAACCCAGGCCTATTGAACCCTAAAGGCCCTCATGTCCACCTGCCTCTCACTGCCCTAGAGGGTGACTCAGGGGCGTCCAGTCTGAGGATTCAAGCCAGTGCCCTAGGAATTGGGATTTCTCCAGCCTCAAGGGATTACCACGGTGGGTAGACACTGGGGGAAGTGAGGTTGCACAGACTGGTGTTTAAAAGAGAATGGGGTCTGATGCCAGATTGCCCAGGTTTGAAACTTAGCTTCCCCTTATGCTCCAAGTCTCTGATTCCTCCTCTGAATGCTGGGGGTAAGAGCACATACCTGCACGGTTTGCTGGGAAGATTAAATGAGACAATGCATGAAATTCATGGCAAAAGTCAACAGCCCTTTACATATTTCCTCTATTAATATTATTGTTGACATTACTCTCCATGGCCACTAGATACTTCTATCAGGTCAATATTGAAAAGGGACAAGTTGAAACGAAACAGGTGTTTAGCTGGAGGCTGATGGAAATGTGTGGCTGGAGGGTTGTTTTCTGGTTTGGGGAAGGATTCTTTTTCAGCTCTAAGACAGCTCCCTGTGAAAGGTGATGAGTGGGATTAATTGCAATCAGCTCCTCTCCACATAATGAAGAAAGTTGAAGGTCGTCCTGTGGCTTCCGTCCAGGTGACTGCAGTTACCCATTGTGTCCACGGGGTGTCGCTATCAATCACGCTTCGACTACCTGTCCACAAACCGAGTTGCTCAGGGCATGGAACTCATTACCAGACCCCCATTAAGGGAGGAGACGCTGCCAGGGGCTGAGCATTCTTCAGCAGCACCCTTAGAAGCCCTTCTTAACGCCACAGCACCGTGTAGGTAGAAGGGGAGGTGTGGTGGTGAGGAGTGACTTGGCCTAGATGACCCAGGTGGCTAGGAACAGAGCTCAAAGAGTACCAGGGAGGGTCTCCTGCCTCCCAATTAGGTGTGCAAACTGCATTTGTCCTGTGTGTGGAGGCTTGGCAGGGATGGGAGCCTGGTTCCTGCGTCTCTGGGGATGGCCACCTCAGGGAATGTGATTTGAAAGTTGGGGGTTCAGGGTGACACTAAAGGTCCTCTCCTTTCCCTTGAACCCTAGGTTCTGTTGGGTTGCCGGCTAGCTCTCTGGGCCCTCTAGGCTGCCTTTCTGATGGCCAGAACAATGACATTAGCAACCTTCATCATTCAACGAGCAGGCGCTCAGAGGGCCATCCCCTGCAGGACAGTGCTTGGTCCCAGCTGCCGTTCCTGAGCAGAGGGGTGTCTGTGGCTCTTGGGGAGCCTGGGCAGTGGCTAACATGGCGGGGGTGGGTGGGAGAAGACACTGCCCACCAACGCTAATTTCTCCATCCAGAGACCTTTTCAGGAGCCTCCTCTGTCGTGAGACACAGTGGCGTGAAGCACCAGAGATGCAGGAAGCTAAGGCCTAGGTGCTCTTCTGCCTCGGTGGCCTCACCCGCACAAAGTGAGGGGCAAGGGCCTGTCTTCGGAGGGTCCACTGTGTGGACATAGGAAATGCTCAGGAATCTCCGTTCCCATCTCCTTCCTAGTTTCCTCGGGTCCTTCTGGAAGGGGCAGCATAGCCCTCTCCTGAAGCACTGCTCTTTCTTTTCTGTCACTTCTTTGCCCTCACTCTTCATTTTGCCATAATCACCTCTCGACAGTGGAACCATTTGCCCTGGGGCTCCGGTCCATGTGATGGAGGGTTGGGCTGCCTCTGAGCATCTCAGCCTCAGGGAAGTCGGGCTCAGCCTGCAGGAACAAACAATGCAGTAGAAAGCAGAACATTTCCTCTTCCGTGAAAAGGCACCAGAGGGAGGGAAGATGGCCTCCAGGCACTGTGCATTTGGGCAGAGCTGGGTCAGTGAGAAAAAGCCCCCTGGGCAAAGAAGCCTTCACACCTCCCATTAGTCAGGGGAAGGCTTCCTGGAGCAGGTAGGAATCCTCCCCCCACCTCCAACCAACACACGCGGACTGAGATGTGGAAATGATTGGAGAGAGAAAGGAAGGTCTAGGAATATGGATCTGTGATTCTTTTTTGGAGAGCTGTTGGGGGTAGGGGGGACAGGAAGATGTACAATCAGTCTGGGATTGGTTTATTTTGATTGCTTTTTAAAATTATCTGGGTAATTGATGTTCATTGAAAAAAATAGAAAACACAGATAAGCCAAGAGAAGAAAACAAAAATCATCTGTTAACATCTTGGCAAATATCCTCTTTCTATGATTAGTTACATAGATAATACTTTTGTTTAATTAATAAAATGCTCTCTTACTGTACACAGCTTTAAAACCTGCTTCCTCCCCCCCCCCCCCTTTTTTTTTAACAGCGCAATATACTAGGACATCTTTTCAGGTCAACAGATACATAAATTTCACCTCCATCCATGTTATTGGCTCTGGGGTACAAACTGGTGGTTGTGAATTTCCCTGGCCTTCGTGCTGCCCTCTCAGCCGCAAAATAACCTGGGCACTTGCACCAGGGCTGGGACTGCGTGTGGGCTCTTGGCAGCTGGGAAGGCTGGATAACAGCAAGGAGGAAGGAGGGAGGAGGGAGGAGGGAGGTGCAGGGCTGTGTGTCCAGGCCACACGAGGGCAGCAAAAGCCCCTCTGGAATGGGGGCTGCCTCCCTTTCCCGCCTCCCAGCCTGCTTGCGGATGGGCAGCCCTGAAACCAGCCCCTGCCTGGGTCCAGGCGGTGAGGTGCTGCCCGGAGGAAGTTCCCCCATCCTCAGGCTGAGCTGGCCAGGCCAGCCAAAGTGTTTGCTGGCAGGCAGGGTGGGCTGTCAGTTTCTACTGGCCTGGAGGGGGCCTGGGTGTGCTCACGAGAGGGTCAGAGAATCTGGACACGGAGATGTGAGGGTCTTTCCTCTGCCAGGAACCCACACGGCTCCAGGGACCGGAAGCCGCAGCTCCCCCCAGTCTGGGGGGCAGCCTGGGGAATTGGCCAGCTCAACCCGGTCCTTGGGACAACCCAGAAGAAGGAATGAAATGAAGTAAGTGGGAGCCAGGGTAGCACAACCGTTAAGCTCATAGCCTTGGAGAATGATGGGGACCTGATTTCCAGTCCTGGCTCTAGCATTCACCAGCTGTGTGACCTGAATCAAGTTGCTTAACCTCTCTGAGCCTCCATTTCCCCACCTGTAAATCCTTAGCAGTATCTACTGTGTAGAGTTTGCGAAAATTAAGTCAGATATATACATAAAGCACTTAGCACACTGCCCAATAGATGTAGCTAGGGTTATTTTTTAAGTCATTATCAGGTAAATAGGCCTGGAGAGCTGGGAGACAGCTGCATACAGAAAACGATTGCGTATTTCCCCACGTTCACAGCTATGGCTGGGTTTTCTGTGTGGGGCCAGGTGTGGGTGTGGGTGGGTGGAATCAAGAAGGGGAGGAACGGGGGTGAGGGGTGGAGGGTGAGGCATTATGAACCTAGCTGCTGTGAAACCAGGTAAAGGCTCAGGTCACCCTCCCGGGTAAGGAAAATGTTGGATTCGTCCACCGGCACCTCCTTCATGGGCACTGCGCTCAGAGGCCCCCTCCTCCCGGAGGTGCAGGGCAAGGCTGCCAAGCTGGATAAGAAGAACTGAGGCCACGGGGCCGGCACCTCTGTTTGAACAGAGGGAGGAAGGAGGGCTGAGTGCAGATGCAGGATCCGTTGGCCTGGGGACTGGGTGGAGGGGAATCACTGGAGGATCGCTGCCCGGCTGCCAGATGGTCTCTCTAGGGGGCGGCGGAAGGGGGCAGGTACCTTGACCTTGAGCAGCTAAGGGCCCTGTGGTCCACTGGGTTCACCCTCCAGGGAAGCAGGTGCCCCCGCTGGCCTCCTTACCTGCACAGCGGCGGCCTGGGCCCTGGACCAGCCTCCCCCTTCCCACCAGGCCTGCTAATGAGGAGTGGCTTCTCCAAGGACAGAGGGCTGTGCTCCCCGCAGGTGGACTGGTGGTGGATGATGGAGGGTGAGTGTGTCTGCCTGTGTTCTTTTAACTTCTCCGGAAAGGTCACCAAGGGGTCTCCATTACGAGCGGTCTGGAGCCGGGTAGGATTTTCTCCTACAATTTCATCTACTCCCTGGATGGCCCCCAGTGTGTGAGCCACTGACAGTCCTCAATCTTTGCAATGGATTTCCTGGAAGCGGCGGCCCAGGCGGCAGCCAGTGATGGATATGTGCTGGGGGGATGGGGGCAGAGGAGGCTGTCAGCACCCTCCCACACCTTGGCAGGGCGCGCACTTCCACCCACGCGAGGTATCAACACCCACAGAAATACTTGTGTGTGTGCACCAAGAGGCATGGGCAAGGATGCTGGTTGTAGAATTGTTTGCATGGGAAAAAGTCTGTTCATGGGAGGTGGGAGGGGCGGCTGCAGCCTGAGCGTGGATGGGGTCCCCTGGGCTGTGCAGCAGTATCACTTACCACAAACGCCCCCCAGAGTTGGGCCGCAACAGGGACCCTGAGTGAGGGAGTGAGTGGAAAGGGGGTGGTTGAGTCAACTGTGTTACATTCGCACGTGCAATACTATGCAGAAATTAGAAAAAAGAGAAAAGCAACAGCAGATGAGGATGCTCTATATATGTGGTCATAAAAAAAATGTCCAAGATATATTGTTATGGGGGAGAAGTTGCAGGACAATATGGTCGGCTTGATCCCATTTATGTAAAAGCAAAGAAAAACAAACATCCTGGCATCATACACACATGGGTGTATGATGTGTGTGTGTGTGTGTGTGTGTGTGTGTGTGTGTGTGTGTGTGTGT
>NW_020837965.1:2996065-3000180 GCF_003676395.1 Aethalodelphis obliquidens | reverse complement strand
TGTGTGTGTGTGTGTGTGTGTGTGTGTGTGTGTGTGTGTGTGTGTGTAAATGCCCAGAAAAGGTCTGGGACGATATAGAGCCAACTGCTAATATAGGTTACTGCTAAGGAAGCAGGGATATTAGTAAGAGACGGGAAAAAAAGGAACTTTCACTTTTTCTCTCTTTACGTCTGTGTTCACATTTTTTTATGGAGAGAAAAAAGCTAGTGTAAAGAAAAGTACGCGGGACTTCCCTGGTGGCACAGTGGGTAGAGTGCCACGCTCCCAATGCAGGGGGCCCGGGTTCGATCCCTGGTCAGGGAACTAGATCCCACATGCATGCCACAACTAAAGAGTTCGCATGCCACAACTAAGGAGCCCACGAGCCACAACTAAGACCCGGTGCAACCAAATAGATAAATATTAAAAAGAAAAAGAAAAGTACCCTCCTTTCCTCTGTGCTCCTTGTCTAACTCCCTCATCTACCAGAGCCTTCTGCAAGTTCCCACTCCTTACTGCACTTTTTGGGACAGTGAGTTCCTCCAAGGTCTCTTAGTTTTTTCTTTTGAAGGAGGAACCCTGGCTGGGAGAGTTGGACGTGACCTGGATCCATATCAAAGGCCCCCGTGACGTTGGAGCGGACCAGTAACAACCCAACATCCATCCTGGCCTTCTGACCTGCATCCCCTGCTCTGGCGGCCAGGTCGTCCAGTAGACCCTGCGGAGACAGCCTGTGGGGTGAAGCCCCTTTGAGGGGGGCGGCCTGCAGCAGGGGAGGTGCATGGGAAGGAGCCCAACAAGGCTGTTTGGTCGTCACCAACTCTGATCTATTCTATGCTGACACCTCTGCAAGCAGGTGCGGCCACCTCCAGTTCGTCCAGGCTCAGCTAGGGAACTTCACCCTGTCCCTCTCCTGCGATGAACCTGGCTTCAGGTGCTCGCAGTGTTGACACCCGGCCAGCTCGCGACTCAGTGGGTCGTAGCCACCTGCTGCTGCTGGTGTTTTACTGGGATGCTTCTTGAGGATAAGGAGAAGTTTCTATCCTAAGTTCATTTCCCGGCGTTGAGGATGGAGGTACTTCCCCAGCCACAGGATCCACCTTCTCACCAGTGCTTCCTGAAAGTTAAAACATTGGCAAGAAGTCAGGTGACCGGTCAGAAGCCATATGACGCAGCCACTCCCATCCTCTCGCCTCAGCCAGACTGGACACCTGGGTGACCTGCTGCTCCTGAGGGTCCCCAGGGCCGAGGAACCCTCTGACTGGGCTTCTTGGTGATGGGAGCTGATGCAGGGCTGCACCACTTAGGATGCCTACAAGGCCAAGGTGACCCAAACCCTGTCCAGCTCATCTTAGGCACTCCATCCCCTGCCCCAACACCACCTGCAGTTGCTCCAGCATGCCTGCTCCTGCCTGCCTCCGGGCCTTTGCATAAGCCAGTAGGTCTCAAACTTGTGTGGGTATCAGAATCCCCCCGAGGGCTTACTCAAGATTTCTCGGCCTCATCCCCAGCGTCCTCGATTCAGTAAGTCTGGGGTGAGCCCCAAGAATCTGCATTTCTAACAAGTTCCCAGGTGACCTCATGCTGCCCACCCAGGGACCACCCTTTGAGAATTGCAGATGTAAGCCATCGCCTCATCTGTCACTCCCTCGGGAAGCCTTCCTGGACTTTTCCAAGAGACATGAGTGTCCCCCACCATGTGCTTTCATGGGACCTGGTACTTCTGTTCATGACACTTATCACATTTTGCAATTACTATAAATTTGTGAAAATGTTAAATTGATGCCCGTCTCCCTCTTAAGCGTACGTCTGTTTTGTTTCCCCTTGTCTCCCTGGTGCCCAGCACAGTGCCTTGTACATAGTAGGTGCTCAACAAATAGCTGCTGTATGAATGAATGAGTGAATGAATGAATACATGCAAAAGACACTCAGAAGCTTGTCGTGGTTACCACTGGCTCAGGCGACTCTGGGTTCTAGTAGCACAATGAGGGGAAGTGGAGGGAGATGGTTTGGAACGCAGCTGCGGGGGTTCAGACCCAGCTGGTGTTACTAGCTGTGTGACCTTGGGTTCGTTACTTAACCTCTCTGTGTGTTTCCTTGCTCATCTATACAATGAGACTAGTAAGGGTACCCAGTTCACAGAGTTATATGAGGAGTAACTGAGTAATCCATCTAGAAGGCTTACACGCATGCCTGCCACATGTTAAGTGCGATCTAAAATTATGTCTTATTGTTATCAAAGTGCCTGGCAGTGAGGCCCTTCTTGCTTTTATCAGACTCTGTCCAGGGATCAGCTTCTGGAGAGGTCCCTCTGGTAGACTTGGGTAAGACCTAGACGAAGGAATTAACCCAGAGTCTGCATTTGGATGGACTTTCCCAGAATTTGCTGTGCCCACCTGCCCGGGCTCAATGATGGTTGCGGGCAGTGTGTGTCTGCGGGGTGGGGACATGGCTGCCGCCCTTCTGCCTGTCCCCACGTGCTTGGAGCGGGCGTTTCTGACCTTCCCTCACTGCCTGCCTGGCATGGAGCTGACTCACCGCCAGGAGCGGGTGGTGATTAGTATGCAGGGCAGGTACTGGGAGGAAAGCTGTCTCCACGCAACAGCTCTTGATGTGTTTCTCTGATTAATGTGGCAGAGAGAACATTGCAGCTTTTTCCTGAATGGTTGCCACGTGGAGCCGGAGTCATTAGCATTGCATCTCCCGCTTGCCGTGACCTGCTGACCACCCTAAGTAGATAAAAATGAAAATGGCCAAGACAGCTGCAAGGCTCAGAAACAAACTGCCTGGTGGCTCTGCAGCCACGGGAGAGTCTTTCATGTGGAAGTTTTCCGGAACGGCCCCGCCTTCCCCATCCTCTCGCACCCCTGCTAAACTAACTAAAGCCATCCTTAAAGTTTCTGCTTCTGTCACTGTTGGTCTCCAGTGAGCGCAGAACCCCTTTCTGAGCAATGGAGCCCAAGTATGAGTGTAAGCATCATTGCCTCCCCCGCAGGTGTGTGCCCAGGTGAAACATGATGGGAGGAGGGGAAAGGGTACCAGGTAGAGGGATCAGATTGGGTGAAGGACGAGGTGGTGGGAGGGAGCTAGAGCACTGAGGGGTCCGTGCTGGGCAGAGAGAGCAAGTGGGGTGGAGCAAGAAAGGGGACTGGGGACCCAGACTTTATCCTGAGGGCAATGGGGAGTAACATCGCATGGAGGGATGGTATCTCATCAGCGGTAAGACCAGGCGTTATAAAGATCCCTGTGTCTCCAGCGTGATGGATATTGGGGGCCCCGTGTAGACGTGTGGGGAACAGTGAGGAGGCCATGGCCATAATCCAGGTGGGTGCTGCTGCCTTGAATTAACACCACACGTTCCTCAGGGCAGTTCCTCCCAAACCCCGGGAGTTGGGGTATCAAAAGCTTGCGTTGCTCGGGGAAACTGAGACAAGCAGTGTTGGCTTGGGAGGTGACAGCCTCAGCAGGATGGGAGTGATGGTGGGGAGGAGTTCCTTCTGTAACTTTGCTCTTTCCTTGGCTCTGTGGGGCTGGATTCATGTTACCGTGCTGTTCTGAATTAGTGGTCTTGGATTTTTTTCCCCCTAATTTGCTATTTTCGTTCTCTGGGTCTCAGTTTCCCAGTCTATGCAGTGGGGGAGGGGCAGGGAGCTCAGAGAATGGCCCCTGGGCTTCCTGGGAAGGATAATGAACGATAAGACGGGCCCAGGTAGCGCGCTTGAGGTCCTGCCAGCTCCATGCCCCCCCCACCCCCCGCCACGGAGCCTCTGCCACCACCCCCGCACATCACCGGCACAGCCCCATTTGGGTACTGGTCTTCAAAGCCAGCCCTACCGCACCCACTCGCCAGGGAGCAGGCCTCTGAACTCAGCCCAGGCTGGAAGGGAATGAGCAATGGCGCTAATTGCGGAGTCGGCAGGAGAGGCTGGGAGGAGCAGCGGAGAGAGAGAGAGATCATCTTGTGATGCGCCAATTACTGATCAGCTGGGACATAATTGCGGGGCCGCCATCCCGGCTGCTGGAGGTACCAGGCCTCCCTCTCGTTAATCAACGATAATCCAGAATGACGACCCTTAATGATTTGCAAAGACACACACACACACACACACACACACACACACACACACACACACACA
>NW_020837965.1:2824533-2996055 GCF_003676395.1 Aethalodelphis obliquidens | reverse complement strand
ACACACACACACACACACACACACACACACACACACACACACACACAAACACACACACACACACACACACACACACACACACACACACACACGAGTAACTGATAATCAACCGTGTGATTGGAGGCAATAATTCTGTCCGTCCGGGCCAGAGAACAGGCTCCACCCTGCCAGCGAATCAGAGCCCAAATCACAGCCGACCCAGCGATGGGTGGCAGCTTCCCTAGGGGAGGGAGGTGCCTTCCCTTCTCTAGAGTGGGTGCCGAGGGGGCCCCCATCATCCCTAGACAGAAGGAGTACACACATTTTTTGTTTCCTACTTTGACTTACCTATATCTTCTAATGTTTGCACATTAGACTTTGTAGCATTTAGAAACACCATTGCCATTGTTGTCGCTTATTCAGGGCCCTAAACCAATGGTCTCTAACTTAGTGCACATTCACATCATCTAGGGAGATGGCTAAAAATGTGGGTTCCTGCGCCGTGCTCCCGGATGTTTAGACTCAAGAACCGGGTGTGGGACCCAGGAATCTACATAGTTAATCAGTGTCTCAAGTGATCTGGGCATAGATGAGCTGCAGACTACACTTGAAGAAGCAGTACCCTAAACCAGCGGCTCCCCACCCTGACTGCACAGTGAGATCGCTTAAGGAGATTTTAGAAAATTCTGTTGCCTGGGCTCCACCCCCAGGAATGTAAGACTTAATTGACTGGGGTGCACACTGGGCATCAGGATTTTTTTTTAAAGGACCACAGGTGATTGTAACCGTCAGCCAAGGGTGAGACCCTTGCCTGATCATTCCAGATGGGCTCACCTGGCATCTGTCTTCCCAGCCTGTTCCCGTTCTTTACCTCGGGAACTGCTACCTCGATTGCCTCAACCTTGAACACGCATATGAGTCACTTGGGTTTTTGTTAAAATGCAAGTTCCGGTTCAGGAGGTAGGATGGGAGGGCCACAACCCTAGACACATTTCCAGGTGATGATGATGCCGATCCTGGAGAGGTAAGACGCTCTTTTCCTTGGTTCAAGGCCCAAGCGTGTGAAGTTTGGTGCCAGAAAGTCCTGTTTACGGAGCTCTTCTTCTGGGGAAAACTCAGTGCTGGTGCTGGCTCTGCAAAGATGAATCCAACCCATTCTTGTTCAGGTGGCTGACTGTCTGCAAGTCACATGTTCGGTTCTTTTAGGGTCCTGAGAACAAGACATGCTCAGGCTAACTCAGGTGATGGGGCCCCTGGGAAGCAGGGGAAAATGGTGCCTGCCTTGGAGAAAACAAGATAAGATAGATTCTTGTAAAGCCAAGCTCAGAGCATGAAGCAGTCATTGGGCTGGAGGGCCAGGTAAGACGAAACATAGGCATGTGGCTCGTGGTGGGGGCCTGGTGGGCTTTAGCAAATCCCTGGAAATGAGAGCTTCCTGGAACTAGACATGGGAGGAAGGCTGCCCGTGGAGAAGCTGGGGTTGCTTGTTAGTCTCTCACCATGGCCACAAGCATCTTGCATTCCAGAATGAGCATGCTGCTGTGTCCATCTAGAGGAGAAATCTGTTTCCCTTCCTCCTGAACTTGGACCGGCCACAGGACTTGCTTTGACCAGTAGAATTCAGTGCAAGTGACGCTATGCCAGCTCCACGGCTGGCCCCTAAGGAGCCTGGCAGCTTCTGCTTTCATCCTTTGGAAGCCAGCTGCCATGTAAGAAACCAGCCACCCTGAAGCCACCATGCTGGCCACACGGGGGAGGCCGTGTAGAGGAGCGCCGAGCTGGCAGGCATGTGAATAAGCCTTCTCGGCCCTTCCTTCCCAGTCCCGCTGCCAGTGCAGAATGATCCCAGCTAATGCCACGTGGAGGAGAAGAACCAACAAGTCGAGCCCTGCCCAGATTCCTGACTCACAAAATCATAAGAACAAGTGCGTTGTTGTTTAAAGCCGCTAACATCTCAAGTCCACTGTTACACAGCAGTAGATAAAAGAAAAACTTGGGTTCTTGTCTCAGTTCTGACACCCATAAGTGAGACCAGTACACTTGTCAGACCTCAGTTTCTTCCTCCGCAAACTGAGGGTTAAATGAAATCATGCATCTCAGACCTGGTGCCCAGGGCCTGGCACACTGCTCTGCTCACCAGATAATCATAATCTATGATTATTACTGAAGCCATGCCAAGGTTCCCATACCTCTGCTCCACCCAGACTGAGCGATGGCCATTCAGACCCTCTTGTCCCAGGTCTTCACATGAACGGCCATCGTTCTCCTCTGATGGGAATGACCTGTCACCATGGCAGCACACTGGCTAAGAGCAGTGGCTTCTGAGCCAGAAAAGCATGGATGTCCTTTTCTGCCAGTTTCTAGCTTTGTGACCTCAGGCAAGTTATTTAATGTCACTGAGCCTTAGTTTCTTTGCCTGAAAAGAGAGGAAGTCAGCCAAGCTCCTCCTCCAGGAAGCCTACCCGGATTAACCTCTCCCCACCATGTGTCTCTAAGTGGTGTTTTGTCGTGTCCTATTTACAAGGCAGGTGCTAATTTCTGAACTTTCAGAAGAGGGATGCAATTACCTACACAGGTTGGAAAAAGGGTGTGGAGGACCCTTGAGCATACTTCATTAATAAAAATAACTCCTCTTCATCAAGTCCAAAGAGTTTGCTAAGTACTTTGCATGTATTGTCCTCGCAACACACCTGTGAGGGAAGGACCATTGTCACCATTCCCCCTGTGGGGTGTGAGGGTCCTTACCTTAGGAGCTGGGTGGGGCCTCGCAGTGGACACTCGCTCCTTGCTGTGTCACTCGCTCGTTAGTGTGTGTATGAACACTAATTCTTCTTCCTACATACCTTAGGGACTAATAACAAAATATTCAAGAGAAATATTTATAGAAATCAAAACAGATGATTTTTCATCTAACTTGTGCAACCTGCCCTGACATCAGGCTGCGTCCAGAAATGGATCCCTTCTCACTAACCTTGCTACCACCCGCCTGGTTCCAGCCACCATCCCTTTGCCTCTATCCCTCCAATAGCCTGGTCCCCCTGCTCTCCCGCCGTTCTCCTGACAGAATGATCCTGCTCCGATGCAGGACAGACGATGTCACCCGTCTGCTGAAAACCCTGCCATGGCTCCATCTCACTCAGAGTAAACACCAGTGTCCTCCCAATGGCCCTCAAAGCCCAACACCACCTGCTCCTCCCCTTTCCCTCTCTGACCACATGTCCTACTCCCCTTCCTTGTTCTCTCCAGGATGGCTTCTCTGTCATCAGGCATGTTCCTGCGTCAGGGCCTTTGCATCACCATTTCCTCTGCCTGGAAGCCTCTTTTACTAAATAACGACATGGTCCACTCTCTCACCTCCTTTAGATCTTTACTTAAATGTCACCTTTTTAATGAGGTCTTCCCTGACCACTCCATTTAAAATTACCCCCCATCCTGGGGCACCCAAACCCCCTCTTTTGCTTTCGTTTTCTCCACAGCACATATTACCAGCAAATGTCATGTTTGTGCCACTTGCTTATTTATTTTTCTGTCAACACACACACACACACACACACACACAAACATAGTAGAATGTAAGCTCTGTGTAGGACTTGTGTCTGTTTTATTTACTGCTATTGCTTCAATACCTGGCAGTAGCTCAATAAAACCTTGTTACATGAATGAATGCAAGAGCACACATACACACAGAGTGTGAGATGATACTACAGACACCCTTAAAAAATAAACCGAACACTAATGAACACTAATCCTTCTTCTTACATACCTTAGGGACTAATAACAAAATATGCAAGAGAAATATTTATAGAAATCAAAACAGACGATTTTTCGTCTAACTTGTGCAACTAAAGTTTTGATACAGGTGTTCAAACATTCCTCTGGCATCAGTTGGTTTCAACCCTCACCTTTGCTCTGTGTGTGTGTGTGTGCAAACACGTGTGTGCATCCGTGCACTTCTACAGTAAAGGCCACTGGGAATGCAAACTTGTTGATTGTGGTAGTGATGATGGGTCTTAATAAAAATTCATTGAGGGCTTCCCTGGTGGCGCAGTGGTTGAGAGTCCGCCTGCCAATGCAGGGCACACGGGTTCGTGCCCCAGTCTGGGAGGATCCCACATGCCACGGAAAGGCTGGGCCCGTGAGCCATGGCAGCTGGGCCTGCACGTCCGGAGCCTGTGCTCCGCGACAGGAGAGGCCACAGCAGTGAGAGGCCCGCGTACCACAACAACAACAACAACAAAAAATTCATTGAGAACATCTTTCCCTATCCTCCTCAAGCCCTCAAAATCATACCACGTGAGACCGGATTCTCCCAGTGATCTGGGAGAGAACAGGGATCCAGGAAGGCAAAGGCCCCCACCAGGCAACACTGTGAGGCGAAGCAGTCCAGTTAACAAGGAGAAATACCCGCTGTGGCCTGGATCGTGCAGTGTGGGGACTTGCCATCCCGGTGTCCTCCCACATCCACTCCGATGGTCTCTCATTAGCGGTTAGGGCCCCATCATTATCCTGGAGCAGAAGGGTCTAGAGCCGGGGGTCTGCCGGGGTACCTGGTGGGTGGGAGAACCTGGGCAGCCTGGCATGCCACAGGAGTGTGACAGGCCACAGCCCAGTTTCAAAGGGATGGTTTTCCTTAGGAAGACATGGCTGTTGGTGATGGCTTTCAACTCCCCCCAGATGACAGAGTCCTTGAGATCCACACCTAGGGTCCCTACCCTCTTGTATGGGGGTAAGGGGTGGAGAAGACTTAAGCGTTACAGATGAGGAAACTGAAGCTCAGAGGGATTATGTGGCCTGTCCAAGGTCACTCCACCCACTACAAGTCCAAGATGCAAGGAATTTTGCTCACTGCTGTATCCAGCACAGATGGTTTCTGGGGTGGTCTCTGAGCTTGAACTGATGCCTGGTTGACTCTCAAATTAATTGGCTCCAAAAACAGAGCTTACCTGTCACTCATTTTGTTTGTAATTCACTGTCAGTCATCCTTCCGCAACCTGGCGCGTTGCCAGGTGGGTGACACCTCATGGGTGCTCTGTGACTACTAGGTTCAATCTACCAGGCAGCAGCATGCTGTGCTAACAAGGATCCCCCTTCACGGCCCCGGCATCCTGAGCCTGAAGGCCTGCACCTTTGCTCCCAGCCAGCAGGAGGCGCACACACATTGTTTCTAGCGGGCTTCTCACCAACCTCCCCAGGTGCCCTTTGCGGTTCTCCTCTCCTGTGATTGAGCGTGTGTTGCACACACAGGGGCCCTACTTGAAGCAGCCTATTTAATGTCAGGAGCCTTCAGATTGTGCGGTCGTCCCCAGCAGGCAGCCCCCTGGCAATGCATAGGATCTGATATTTACTGAGTGGTTCCTACCCCAGGCACCGTGCTAGGCACTTGACAAGCATGATCAATTTTACAAATAAGAACACTAAGTTTTGGGCTTCCCTGGTGGCGCAGTGGTTAAGAATCCGCCTGTCAATTCAGGGGACACGGGTTCGAGCCCTGGTCCGGGAAGATCCCACATGCCGCGGAGCCACTAAGCCCGTGCACCACAACTACTGGGCCTGAGCTCTAGAGCCCACACGCCACAACTACTGAGCCCACGTGCCACAACTACTGAAGCCTGTGCACCTAGAGCCCGTGCTCTGCAACAAGAGAAGCCACCACAATGAGAAGCCTGTGCACCGCAGCGAAGAGTAGACCCTGCTCGCCACGACTAGAGAAAGCCTGCACGCAGCAACAAAGACCCAACGCAGCCAAAAATAAAGAAATAAAATATTTTTTTTAAAAAGAATGTTTAAAAAAATTATTTAAAAAAAATACTAAGTCTCTATTTTCACCTCATTTTAAAAGCAAGAATACTGAGGTTTGGGGCTAAGTGGCTGCCCTTGAGACCTCCCCTTTCTGCTCCAAGGTGGTGGGCGTGGGGTGGCGATGGGGGGCACTGGCTGAGGCCTGGGCCTCCAGAGAGGACTGGATTAGAAAGAACCCTTCCCAGAAGAGGAATGGTTCCTGCCCCAGTTCTGCCCGGGCTCCAGCCTCCTCGTGTTTTGTCACTGTTCTCCAAAGCTCTGGGCGGGCCCCTTGAGCAGGTCTGCCAGCTCCGTGCTGCTCTGATGGAGCACCCAGGGACACTTCCTCTTGGTGTCAATTCCAGCCACCTGGCACACACTGGCGAGTGTCCTGGGTGGTGACGTTGGTAGTGATGGTGGGGAGGGGAGGGCCAGCCTCATGGGAGGGGAGAAAGCATCAAAGCATGTCACAGTGGACAAGCTAGCTCACCCCCTCTGCCATTTTACATGCAAGGAAACAAACCTAGAGAGGGGAGGCCACTGGTCCAAGGTCACCCAGCTTGTAATGGCAGAGCCAGGGCTGGAACCCAGGTCTCTGAGCTGCCAGGCTTTCTTCAGGCTTTAGGTGACCACGTTATTTGGGGCCTGGAATTGCCTCTTTCCCACTACCCAACTGCCCACCACATCCCTGCCATGTCAAACCCTGCCCATGTTGATCGAGGCCTGGCCTCCTGCCCCTCTGCCATGAGGGCTTCTCTCCCTGTGTTGGAACCATCGCTCTTTAACTGGCCTGTAGCACATGCATTCTATTCTGTGTTGACTTGCCTCTTCTCTCCAGTGGATCTTTGAGACAAGTGCCAAGGGGTAGGGCAGTACAATGGATAACGCACTGGGCCAGGCACTCAGACACCTGAATTTGAACTTGGCTGAGCCGCTAACTTGCAGTGTGTCTCAGGGAGGTCACTTCCCTGGGCCTCAGTTTCCCCTCTGGTCTAGATCAGGACTTCTCAGACTCTGTCCATGGAGTCTGCCTCTGACCAGAGTGGACGGGGCCCTGCTCCAGATTCAGCTGCAGCAATCTTGCTTTTTTTCTTTCTTAAATACTCGGGTTTTTGTGAGGGGGAGTGGGGGAAGGTTCTGAGGCCGAGAGAAGTGTGAAAACCATTTTGAGGTCCTTTCTAGTCCTTTCTAGACTAAGGACTAGGATTAGTCCTTTCTAGTCTAATCTTGCTGTTCTTTGTATCTCTCTCACCCCCCCCAGTCGCTAGCAGGAATATGGCATCTTGCATAGAATAGTCTAAATAAATATTTGGTGGACAGAATGAATGTCAGTGCCAGGAAGCAGGGCCTGCTGAACTTGGCTGGGCAGGGGAGGGGCCCAGCAGGAAGAAAACAGCCAGAGGGCAGCTGGAGGGAAAGGGGGCCTGGAACCGGCTTCTAAGGGGAAGAGGGCCTTCGAAAAGGGGGCCGAGGATGCCTTGGGTGAGCGGCTTTCTGCTCCCCACCTCCTCCAGGTTCCCTCCTGGCTTGCCCCTGAGGGGACACTGCCTCCCCCGTAACCCTGCTGCAGGGGCCACAGTGTCCTCGCACAAACCCTGCTCCGTACCCTGCTGCCAGGGCCGCCCACGCAGACGGGCGGACATAAGTCTGGCAGACACTGGTGTGGCTGAGCACTCCACACACTGGAGTGGAGGAAAACTCTGGCCTGGTTAGCCGGCCAAAAGCTAGGTGGGACGCCCGGCCCCAAGGCCCCCAAAGGCAGGCCTTTCAAGCTGCAGGAGTCTGCGGGGCCTCCCTGGACATTCTTGAAGGGAGGGGTGTTGTGTGCCTTTTGTCATTGGTAGACCATGTTCTACGTGGCGTGGGTATGTTAGTTCTGCTTCCGAATCTTGGCTCCTCCTGGAGCTACAAATTACACTCTAGGCTTCATCCCGGAGCAGGGCTTCCATGCCCCAGGGTAATCAGGGACCACCCCGATTGCACAAGTGTGGCTGCCCACAATTAGAAAAGCCTGTGTTGTGCAGTGTTTAACTCTGACCGGAGTAAGAGGAGGCCTGAGAAGTACAAAGGAAAACCACAGTTACAGCCCCAAGAAGCTCCATCAGGACACTTCCTAACATAATGTTTAAATTTCACTCTCATCATCATCTTCGTTGTCATTCCAGTACGCACCCACTTCTGCACTGCTTTAAACCCTACTGCGTTACCATCTGCCACGTCTTTGGGGTCATTCATGCATTCACCTCAGAATGTCTCAGCAGGAAGGTCTTTAATCTTTGTTAAGAACCAAACGTGCCAGGCACTGTGTTAGATACTTTATCAACTTTATTTTATTTAGTCATCACCATAACTCCATGAAGTTGATCTGTTAGAATCCTTTTAGCTGCAAGTAACAGCTACCTTAACATTACTGGTTTGAGCTAGGGGTCCCTCACTGAACAGTGAAGGAACTGATGATCTCAGGAAAAAGTCCAGAGATGGGTGGCTCTAGGTGCTGAATGTGGCACCAGGACCCCAGTTCTTTCCACGATTCCATTCCGTCATCTTTAGTGTGTTGGCTTGACTCTCTGAGTAGTTGCCTTCATCACAACAAGATGGCTGCTGTGGCCCCAGCCATCACTCCAGACATAACGTCCAGCTGCAGAAGGACAACTCTTTCTCTCATGTTTTAAGAGGAGGGGAATATTTCCTAGAACAACTCTCTAGACAAACCTCTCAAAGAGCCCTCCCTACATCTCATTGACCAGAACTGAGTCACAGATCCATCCCAAAAAGAATCACTGGCAAGGGGAACATTATACCAAGATTTGTTTAGACTCATCAGGATTTCCCCCTTTCCCACCCTGGGCGTGAGGAAGAGGGAGTGGATTCCTGAAAAAAACATTTAGGGCACTAAGGAAGAAAGCAGGAGTGACTATTGGGTGGTAATCAACAATGTCTGCCACACAGGTCATTACTGTTATCTCCATTTTACAGATGGGAAAACTGAAGCTAAGAGAGATGAAGCAATGACTTAAAGTCACAGTAAGAGGCCAAGTTAGGATCTGAACCCAGAACTGTTTGACTCTAAAGTCCTAGCTCTTTCTACTGTAGGGTGCACCAAGCACTATTCTACATCTGCTTGTGAGTAAGAAAGACTGTTATATGCACATCGACTTCAAATTCTTGCTGAAACAAGGGAGGGTATAAATAATATACAGATACACTCATATGTTATTTTACTGCCAACAAAATTATGTCATAAGAGTTTACATTAAGGTATGTATTTATTAGCATTTATTTAGGGCCTTCTAGGTGACTTGGGGATAGAAGGGTAAGCCCTAGACTGGAACTTCATGAGTCCCCAGTGGGGGAGTTGTATGAACAGATAACTACAGTTCTTTGTGATACATGCAGACTGTCATTGAAGTAAGAGCAGGGAAATGTGGGAGACCAGGAAAGGTAAAGTTTTTACCTTTCACAGGAAAGGTAAAAACTGAGTTGGGTTTTGAAAGATACACAGAAGTTTGCTCAAAGAAGAAGAGGGGAAAGCATTCTTTCTAGGCAGAGAAAAGAGCTCTGCAAAGGCACGGGGCAGGAAGAGACAGAAAGGCGGGTGGGAGGCAGTTTTCCAGGGGCCTCGCGTTCCAAACTAAGGAGTTTGTCTTGATTCTGTTAGGCACCTGGAAGATTTTTAAGCAGGAAAGTAAAGCAATCAGATTTGAATGATTTTGAAGACCTTGGAACCCCTAATGAACCCAAGTGAACGTGAGTAGGCAACATGGAAGAGAGGAATCAACGGCTAAGACACAGATGCGTGCTCCAGACGTGTGGATCCCGACACAAGTTCAGTCACAGAGGAGCAACGAGAAGGAGTTCTCCCCTCATCAGCACTGCGTCCAGCTGTTCTTGGGGCCCAATGTGCCACACAGGGATGTGCCGGACCTTCCAAGGGCTTGAGAAAACCCACAGAGACTATGAATAACTTGATGAATGTATCCGTACAGAACAAACATACTGACTCTGAGATTGTTACTAAAAGGTAGCATTGAGTGTTTACCATATTCTAGGCACTCTGCTAAGTACTCTATATACATTATCTTATTTAATACTTACAACAATCTAATAAAGAAGGTTTAGGCTAAATTACATGAAATTGCCAGTATTTGATGTGTTTAATTTATGGGAACAGGGAAGGAACCTGGAGGTTGGCACGGGCCACACAATCACACAAAGCCAACTTACGATTCAAACTCAGGTCTGTCTGATAAGGACTCTAGAGCAGGGGTCCCCAACCCCCGGGCCGAGTAGTGGTCCACGGCCTGTTAGGAACCCGGGCCGCACAGCAGGAGGTGAGTGGCGGGCAGCAAGTGAAGCTTCATCTGCCCCTCCCCATCGCTCGCGTTACCGCCGGAACCACCACCCCACCCCTCCCTCCGGCCGTGGAAAAATTGTCTTCCAGGAAACTGGTCCCTGGTGCCAAAAAGGTAGGGGACCGCTGCTCTAGAGTAAGGCAACCCTGAGTTCTAACTGCAGCCATCACTTACTAGCTGTGTGTCCTGGGACAGGTTGCTTAACCTCTCTGAGCTTCCTTTTCTTTATCTATACAGTGGGGAAAATAACGGAACCCCTTCATTAGGTGTGGCTTAGAATAGAGAATGCATTAAAACTCTCAGCACAATGCCAGACACAGAAGAGGCTCCCAATGAATATTAGCTGTGCCTATCATCGTTGTTATTAATATTCCAAAGTCTGGGCTGTTAAGCACCTTCCCAACCCGCTGCGGGGTGAGATGCCTTCTGGAGTCACTGTGTCCCTTGGGCGGAAAGGAAAGAGATTCTATTGCAGAAACCATGACAGTGTTACCAGTAAATAGTCTTCAAGCTCATGGGCCGAGGAGAGCCAGAAGCTGTGTCCTCTAGTTTCCAGCACTGCAGACTCCTGCTTGCCCCTTCCTCTCCTGAGGTCTCTGGGCCCTCACAGCCACAGGGGATGACCCAGGAGGAAGCAGCCTTTGCACTGGAGAGTGGCTGGGGCAGCTCTGCCCTCATTTTGGGCAGCCCTCCTATGGAGCTATTTCTGCTCGTTTTCTCATGAACCAGCCTAAATGGAGTGTATTTCCAGGAAAGCCCCGCTACCTTTGCTTTCAAGAGCTGCAACGACCAGTGAGGGGTCCTGTGAGTCCCCATCGCCCTCGGGCCTCACGTATGCGCTTTCTGGTTTTGTGTACAGATGTTTCCGATACATGCATGCATGCAGCTGTGTTTGTGTTTCTGGGCCCAAGGGGAGCTGTGCTGGCATGGGCTGGAGGTTGACACCACCCTTGGCAGCAAGAGCCCCAGGACACCTTATGCCCATTACATTCCATGCCTGGGTGGGATCCCTGCCTGCTGGGTGAGTATTGACCTCCTGCACCTTTCCAGCTAAGTTTCCAAGTGTTCTTTAGGCAGAAATGACAAGTGTTGTTAACTTGAGAATGAAGTTCAAACCCTGACACCCAGCTGTTCTCAGGTCATCTACTGGAGATGGGGTGCTTCTCGCACAAACTGACATTGAGGCAGCTGCGGTAATAAAGCACTGAAAGAAGAGAACAGGCGGGCCAGCTAAACCGTACCTTCGTTTCAGTGCTTTGGGATGTGCACAGATCTTTCTGGTACCGTTTGCCCTTTTGCTTGGCTGGCCACTTGCACAAGACCTGGCTGCCCCCAGCTCAGTCTCTCTGAAAAACACGGTTAGCCCCCTCCAGAGAAACACAAAATACAGACACTCCTTATGCATTTTCCTGGAAGCATTCTATAGCTCCAGCCTGGAAAAGCTTCCAAAAGTTTTTTGAACCAAAGATAATAATAATAATAATAAAAGAGGTGGGGGAGGAGAAAAGCTTGGGCAAACGTTCCTGTTGATTAATATTCAAGGGAACAGACTTGGATTGTAGGGAAAGGAAAAAGGAAGGGTTTTCCAGGTCAATATAAACATTTGTGCTGTTTGCTTTAAAGGCAGTTTCAAAATAGTTGGCCTCCCCAAAGCGATTTTTTGGAATCTACCCAGAGGGCAAAAACTTACCCTTCCTTCCCCCATCTGGAAAGCTTTCACACCAGAGGCCCCACTCATTCCTGAGCTCTGGCTTTAGAAAGAAGGACTTTCCCAACCTTCCAAGATTCCTTGCCCTCCCTCACCCGGCTGACCCATAAGGAGTTTGTGTTGGCTCCACCCTGCAGCAGCTGCATTCCAGCTGTGGCGCTGCTGTTAGGAAACATTTCAGAATCTCTGGCTGCAAAGGTAAATGAGAAATGTGTCCTAATGACACCTGAATGCTGGCGGAAATCTGCAAACAGAGACGCCCAAGGAACAGATTCCGGACTTCGAACCCCCTTTACAATTCTGCTGTGCAAAGAGCCAGCTGTTAGCTAACAGGAAAGGTTTTTATTGGCCTCATGGATAAAAGTGCTGACCAGCCTGACCCCCCCCACCCCTACTGTGACATGCAAGAAAATGAAAGTCAAACATATTTGTGAAGCGTCGAAAATATTTTCACTTACTCATGAGCGCTCATCTTTTTAATTAAAGCACAGCATCTTGCTCAAAACAAGCCTCTGGAACAACAGAGTAATCAGAACCTTAATTTAGGGATCTGCCAACTGATCCTGACTGCTGTGGGAAGGTTATAGCAGTAGCTTAGAGGCAGACGATGGGGCGAATGTCTCCCAGGAGCTTCCCTCGTCTTCGGAAGACGATGTCTGCCGGAGGATTCGGGGGTAGAGGGGGTGCCTCAGAAACCAGCAAGGACCCTTTAAATGCATAGAAGTTGCCAGACAGGGCAAGCTGAGCAAATGGCTTTTTAGGCAGCTGAAGCCCTCAGCCGCTGTGAGGGCAAATGCCACCAAGCCGACCTGGTTGCCAGGAGTGCTGCCGCCTTAACTGGGGTCTTTCCCCTCAGTCTCTTTGCCGCCATATTATCTTCTGGGACTGCGCTGCAGACCCAGCGCATAGCCCATGGCGCTACCTGGTTTTAGAAGAGCCGGCAGTAGCTGCGAGCTACACTCTATCTTGTCCTAACCTCTTCCTTTATTGGCTCCTGAGATTCTGTACCTTTTCCCCAGCTTCATCGGCCACCCAGCCGGACAGCGACAATTAACCACCATGCAAATGCTTTGCGAACCCAGTATCCACGGTGAGAACCTCCCTGAAGTCCTCCATTAATTCCTGGTACTGAAAACGGATATGGAAATTTAGTAGGAGAGCTGGTGGCCTATGTTCGGGGGGGGGGGGGGGCACCCAGCTATTGTGAAAGCTTCCTTCTCTCCACTTCTTCATTCTCCTGCTGTCCCACTTCAAACACTCCCTACCGTCTACCTTTTAACACCTCCAAGGCCCACCACTGCCACTGCCACCCCCACCCCCACCCCCCCACCCCGCCTAGCCTAACCACCCACTTCCCATCCAGGTCCTTTCAGAGTGCAGCCTGCGTGGTTGCCATGGAGAGCACCCCCCACCCCCAGTACCCTTCGGGGCTTTGAGACCCTAGAAGGAAAGCACCAGGAAACCAGAAATCGGCTCCCTCCCGAAAACAATGGCTTCCAGGGTCTGTGCCAGACACACTCACAGCACCCGAAATAGTCTCATTGTCCTCTTGTGCAAGATCCAGGAATTTGGTGAAACTCATCATTTTTCAGGTTACCGGTAATGCAAGTTTGGAAACTGAAACAGGAAGGAACACAGGCTGAAAAAGCTTTTATCCAGCACACAGCATTTCTCTCTCCAGAGGCAAGACCATTTTTTGGTTGTTGCTGTATTTTTATTTTTTTTCCAGCAGTACTTTGGTGGGGTTAAAATTAGCTGGCAGCATTCTGGTCACATGCTAGCCAGCAAAACAAAAGGGAGTTGTTCCCTGGCAGCCCCTGAAGCAGACCTTCCTAATCCATGGACTTCTGGGAAGCTGGCTCCTCAGGCCGTGGGACTGAAGGGCCACACCACCGACTCCCCTCTCTCGTCATCTTGCTGTAATGGGCAGAACTGGGTAGTGTCTAGGCTGTTTTGAATCTCAGGGCATGCCTCCATCTGGAAAGACATTCAAGGGCCCCAAAATGGCTTTTTCGGATCCTCCCATTTGGGAGAGGAAGGTTGAAAAAAGGAAGAACTTTTGAAGGCAACAAAGAAGCAGACACCACAAGGACCCTGAGAGAGAGAGAGAGGGAGGGAGGAAGGTGGGGGACAGTGTCTGAAGTGTGAGTGCGGGAACCACCTTCTGGGGGCACGGGCTGCTCTGGGCATGGCTAAAGCGCAACATCGTACATCTGAGCTCTATGCAGCTGGCTCTTTGGATAGATTCTTTATCTTTGGACCCTGATGATAGGGGTTCATCATGATCTTCTTTGTTCCTTCCAGCTTAAAACTGTTATCAGAAGCCCTAGATGAAAAATCCAGCCTCTGATTCACGCACATAGTCAGGAAACAGCCCTTGCGCTCAGTGCAGAAACACGCCGGTCAACCTGAGAAAGAAATCACCACCACAAAATATGCTTTTGGCTTGCCAGAGCTCAGCAGCTGTGAGAGCCAAAAACTCAGCTGCCTGGATTTTCTGGGGAAGGTGGGGGCCGAGTAGAGGGTGGTATGGGGGTGACGATGGGGCAGAGAGAGGGACTTTCTCAATCACCTGATTATTGCCTCCAACTCCTGTTTAATTCCAAGCCAAAAACCACCTGGAAACATCTCAAGAGCCAACTGCTCCTAAAAATCACGTTCAGCACTAACCCAGCCAGCTCTGCGCCTGCTGGCAAGGTGAAGCAGATGGTTTTTATTGATTAATATATTTATTTGGAAGGGGCTCCTCGAAGTAAGGAAATTCCAGCGAAACAGAATGCCCTGGCCAGAACTGCCATGACAATCGTAAGCAGACACCCAGAGAGAGGCGGGTTAAAAGACGCTGCAGCTTAGCCCCAGGAAGCCGGGGCATTTTCCGTCTTTCTCCCGGCCGGCCGGCCTCCGTGTCAGCCGTGCACGTATGAAGAAATACCTCATTTGGTTCAACCTTCTGTGGTATTCAAGGGTCTGAGTGAGCTATGTGGAGCCCACTTTGTCAAAAGGGCTTCACAAACCAAACAGGCCTCTGACTTGGATCTTATCCTGAAGCCTTCATTATACAGACAGACCCAACAGAAATTCCTGCTGCCTAACGCCCAGCACATAAAGTCCTCTTTAATAAACATATACCATTTTTCAGTGGAACAGCCTCAAGGTGTCAAAAGTACATAAAGGTCTGAAAGCTGAAACCCTAGATAAACACTGTGCTGAAATATATTTAGCAGAAAATATTGAAAGCCACAGGAAAAATATGTTCTCTTCCTGGGATGTTAACGAAGGTTTAGGTTCAGGAAACCTTCAGGAAATAGCGAGTTGGGTTGAGAGGGAATACTGCTCAGTGTAAATAAATCGCTAAACCTCCTTGGCCTCCACAGGCCTTGGCTGGAATGGAGTATTTCATTTTTTCCCCCCATTAAACAGGCCACCCGGAGAGTTGGCATTATAGACCTGAACATGTACCAAATCTGAGTGTGCTATTTTGTTTCTGTACATTGAATCAGACTGTATTTCAAATAGCAGCTTGTGCAAAATGGGCGGGGGGGGGGGGGGGGGGGGGGGGGAGGGGGAGCGGCCAGCCATCCAGACAGGCACACCCTAACACTCAGCGTAAATGAAAGACCTGTTTCACCTCCAATCACCCGATGTCTTGTCTCAGACAGGAACGTATCCTCTGTTGTTGCCCAGGGTGATGTCATGCTCATTCTAAAGCCCATGGTTCTAAGGGACTCGGTTGCTGCAATACCGTGCCTTCAGAAAGACCTAGATTTCCTGAGGTCTCAGGGTAGGGAGAGAACAAGGGAAGGACAGGCAGCCACTCTCCCCAAGATGGATGCTGTATGATGTAAGTTGCTGGCTAAAATATCTGGCATTCCTGCTGTTTTAAGTTGCCAGCTAAATATTATTAAAAAGATAAAATACATGCAAACTGTGCAGAATGTAGGGCTGCCGTGTTTACATCCGGGTTGTGATGACTCAAAGACTTAGACTTGGGCTTACTGAAAAGCTCTATTAAAAACACAGCTTTGTGAGAGCCCCCAGGGAGCGGGAAGCAGGGCTTGGGGAGGGGATTGCTTGGGTGGCTGGTGGGGAGTTTGGTGACCCGCCCAAGGACGGTGCCGAGGCCGGTGGTCCCGGTTGGCATTTAAGGCCAGGGAAGTGCCTAGGGGTTAATCTCCGCTTCGGCTTCGGCACCGGAGCGGGGAGGGTTAATCTTTTTCCAGAACATTTATTTCACCATCTCACTGACTAGAGGGAGGAGGGGCGGGAGGCAGAGCGAGAGCCTGCCGAGCTGAGAGGCTGCGGATCACAAGGCCATTCTGATAGCCTCCTGTCCCCATGGCAACCGCAACGGCATTTATCAGTTCCTTCTGCGCACAGGCACAGCAAATCTGCATTGCACATGGCAGGCTTCCAGCATTTCAAATGAAAGAACACTTTGAACGGCTGCCAAGTTTGGAAGGAGCATAACTGTCAGGGCTGCTTAAAGCTGGCGGTTTATACTGGGGAGGCTTTCGTTTCCCAGAATCCTCCGGGTCTGGCGAGCTGCCAAGTACTTAGCGGAAGCTAAAAAGTAACTCGCTCCCCTCCCTCCCCTCCCCCCGCTCACGCTCCCCCTCCACGCCATTCACCGCAGTGCTCTCAAAATTTTCCACATGTCCTGTGTCAGCAGTGCAGACTGTACAATGAAAACCAGAACGCCGGCTACCCATGACAGGGCTTTTATTAATAATTGGGGGAGGGAGGGCCGGCTGGGATCAGACACTGACAGCCGGGGCACCGGGTCTCCGCTGTACCTGCCAGAACCACTGGGTGTGAACCTATGTGGGGTGTGTGCGTGTGTGCCTTTCAGCCTTAAAAATACATTAATAAAAATAAAAGCAGCTTCAGAACTGTAGACACCCTGAGTTCCGGGGCCCGGGCGGCGGGGGGTGGGGGGTTCGGTTGGGTGCTTTGGAGCTTCCTTTTGGGTGGGGAATTGAGGTCATGCAGGCAGTGTTGTTCAGATCCAGCCTTTCCAAGAGCCCTGGGGAAAAGGGTTGTTATTGAGAACCGAGTCTGTTTCTGGAGCTTTCCTTGAATCTCTCGGGTGTCGTGGTGAGAGCTCTGAGGCCACCGATGGGGAGAGAGCTCGGAGATGGTTTTCAATGGAAAGTTTACCAGATAACTTCTGTCAAGCACAGCCCAGAGCACAAGGGCTTCTACCAGCAGAAACTGGAAACTGGCATAGCGTTCACTGTGCTAAATATTTTTTTTTTAAATCATAATCTACACTAAGATCAAGGGCCCGGGCTTTATTTTCCAGCACAAATAGAATGAAAATTGTCTGCTGCTTAGGCGGTTGGAAAGAGTTCAGGAAAACTATGTCTGGCATTAATTCCAAAGTGGAGGTTTTGGTTCAAACGAGGCCCATTAATTTCAGTAAACTGTTTTCACTAGTCCAGACCTTGCTGTGCAAGGACTATTTATTACCTTTTGCTAACCTGATGTCTGCAGAGTTGTAAAGCAAAGGAAAAAAAAATCCAGGGTGGAGATATCTATATCTGGGATCAAATGGGTTTTGCACCTTCCCTTTGGGGGCCATGTTTTATGGGGCATTTTCTATCCCTGTTTTTTTTGGGGGGGGGTTTTGAGGGGGGTGGGCTGCGTTGGATCTTCGTTGCTGCTCACGGGCTTTCTGTACTTGCGGCGAGCGAAGGCTACTCTTCGTTGCAGTGCACAGGCCTCTCATTGTGGTGGCCTCTCCCGTTACGGAGCACGGGCTCTAGGCATGCGGGCTCAGCAGTTGTGGCGCAAAGGCTCAGTTGCTCCGCGGCATGTGGGATCCTCCCAGACCAGGGCTCAAACCCGTGTCCCCTGCATTGGCAGGCAGACTCCCAACCACTGTGCCACCAGGGAAGCCCCCCTGGTTTTTCTTTATCAAGACTGTTTTTTTAAATCCATCTTGCAATGAATTTGAGAAAAAATCCTGGTGGAGAAGAACCTGGCAAGAGCAAATATCTATCTCTTGCCTCCTTCAGAAGGATACCTCCCAGCCGCAGGGATGTTTTGTGTGCCCATCCCTGGCTTGCAGGCTGCAGGTCCAGTGCAAAGTACTGATGTGATTCACCCTGACGATCTGGTCTAAAACACACCAAGACAGTCAATTTTGGCATTTGTTCTCCCCTAGGAATTTTACTAGCTGCCTTAGAAAAGCACATAAATTGCTTCCCCCTCCCCTTTTTTCCATGCCTCCTCTCTTCATCCCCCCCACAGTCCATCTAGATGTCATTTCAAAGGGAAGGATGAAAAGGGGGGATCTGTCAGGTGGTCAGGTTTGTGAATGTATCTTTCCAGCCCCCAACACACACACACACACACACACACACACACACACACACACCTGAAAATATTAATCAGAATTAAAAGCCAGTCAGTACTATTAAAGCATCAAACATGAAGGAGGGGAAATATGGGGGGTAGAGGCAGTGGGAATGGAATATATGGAATATAATGGAATATAATTCAGTCCTCTGCGCTGACATTCTAAACTAAAGGAGGGGAAAGGTAGCACCAATTTGGTCAGTTTGTCAAATGTCAAAATTATTGGTCTTTCCTTTTAACTACCCCCCCACTCGCCCCCCCCTCTGCCCCGCCCCACACAGTTAAGTTCTTGACTTTCCCAAGTGTGATTAATGTCTGGCAGAGGCCAGAAACAGGAGTAGAGTTCTTGGCTGCCCGTTCTGATAAACAATCTGTTCTTGGGAAGAGTAGGTGAAGGTGGCGTTAAGGGGTGGGCGGGCGGTAATCTCCGGGCCTTGTTGGTGGGGCTGCGGGAGGAGGAGGAGGAGAGGAGGGGGCTCTCCAGGCCCGCCCTCCCGGAAAATGCAATTGCCCTTCCTTTGGAGCGCGTGGTTTTGGGGTGGGTCAGGTTTCCTGGCCTTAAAAATGTGAGTAGAGTGGATCCATTCTTGCTGCCGGTTCACAGCGTCCAGGAAACGTCAGAGGGCTCGGGCAGGGGCTGGAGAGGGGAGGGGAGCCGGCGTGCCCCAAGGCTTCAGACCCATTTCGGATGCTCCGGCGTGGCACACCTGGGGCTCCTGTGCTGAGAGCGGCTCACCGGAGAAACCGAGGCCGCCGCGGGGAAGGTTGGGTGGGGCGGTGGTGGTCGAAGTACCGTAAAGCTGCACAGGGAAAGCCAGAAGATGTTCAAAACAAAAGGAGGGACTATTTCGCGGCGTCAGAGGTCGCTGGTATGGAAACTCCGTAGGCAAGAACACTAGCTGTGGATTTTGCCGTGGGTTTATTGTGTGGGCAACCAGGCAGAAAGCGGCGATATGAAAAAGTGGGGAGGGGGAGAGTCTACGGTTGAAGGGAAATCAGTGCCGAGAACGCTGCGCGCGGCTGGGAAATATCACCGAGGAGAGTGCAGTGGCACCGAATAAAAGATGAATAATCGGCTACCTTTTGGAAAAGGAGTGTAAAAATATTAATAAAGGCGAGAAACCCGCTTCTTCTCAGCCTGAAAAGCAAACCCTTTTCTCACCTGCCTCTTCTACCCGTCCCACACACACACCTCTCTTGTCTTCCTTGCATCCAAGCAGCCTCGCCAGGCTCGCTTTCCTTTGGATTTAATTACATGAAAATGCTGAACAAAAAAACCTGTAATTACACCCTTAGTCCCTGCCACTCAGGCCCAGCACACTTCCTGCCTAGTTCTGTTTTTTTAAAGAAGAGGTCATTGCCTCTTTTCATTCCAAATTGACCAAAACAGAACAGTAAAAGCCCCGAATAAATCCAACTGCTGCGAGACGGGGATGGGAAGTCCTCGTCCGTCCAGGAGAGAGGAGCAGACAGCCTACCTTGCTATTGTCTCCCTCTGGCTCTTAGGTCCAGAGGCAGTCACTATTTGTTTGATTGTCCTCAGCCCAGAAAAACAGAGATGCTGGGCTGGCCGGGAGGAAACCCACTAAAGGCACGAGGAAGAGTGTGGATCAGCCCTGCATTTTTCCAGCTATTTTACCTAGAAAGGCTTCACGCTGGAAAGGAGACTCCTGACAATCACTTGCCTTTCTACACCCCTAGGTATTAACATACAGATTTTCACTGCAAGCCCCTGAAGTAAGGAAAACAGGTTTTAATATCAACACTTGACAGGTGAGGAAACTGAGGCTCAGAGAGAATAAGCAGATCGCTCTAAGTCAGTCATGTGGCTGGTGGGAGTGTTGTACGAACACTGTTTCTGATGGCTTTGGGGCTATTGCTTCAGGAAACGAGGACACCTAGGAGGAAATGGAAGCTTCTAGATTCTGGGCTGGAGCCAATCTGGCTTGGTTCATCATTAGATCCCTATGACTGAGAGAGAAAGTGCTCTCTAATTAAACAGTTGAATAACCTAATGAATGGCAAACAGAAGGGCACAAGATTAGGAGCTGGGAAATGGAAACCCACCAGGCCATCTGGCACCCAAGTTTCAGCTTTGAAACAAAATGTGATGAGAATAGCTTCACACTCATAGGGACACATCAGGCGTGGATCCTCTGGGGCTGGCCAGAGAGGGAAGTTCAGGTTATCTAGATGGTGGTCCTCTAGATGGCTCAGGGTTGAGGTCTATCTTATTCCCTTGATTTCTGGCTCCAGTGATACCTAGGCCAGGCTTGCCTGTCAGGGTATATGCCTCTCCTGGGCTAGAAGTGCTTTGAGGGGTAGTCTGCCATAGTCAAGTGGCCCCCAGCCCAAGTGCAGGACGGTACTTATTGTGTGAGTGCATAGTCAGTAGGACCTGAATTCGTTGAGAACTAAAGTTTGTTACTTGTGTGATGTGATCTGTGGTTTTGGAAAGAGGCTACTTCCACCATAAAGTGCACCTTCTCCACTTCCTTCCTTCCCTTTCATCATGCAGCCTGGGGTCCTCCAAAACGTAGCTATCCTCAGTAAGGGTAACTCAGTGAGTTCCTAGATGCTTTGCTATGTTCTAGAGCTTCAGATTTTCCTCCATCACCTCCGCCTAAGGCCAGGGTATAGAAAACCCAGGAAGGTCTCAGGGGATGCCAGGGAATCATAGCTACACAATTTTGCTCAAAGCTGAATGGTGACTGATTTTAACTCCCCCCAAATTGGTGCTAATTTATGCATAATCTCACATCTACTAGGACAGTAGTGGCATTCTTCACTTGCCACTCCTGTGGGAGTTTTACTTTCTTGTAGTTCCTTACAGACAGCTAGGACACCCCCCACCTCCACTCCCACCCCCCAAAAGGCTAGCACCGTGGAACAGAAGAAGGAACGCTGAGTTTAGAGCCAGAGAACTTGGTTTCCAACAATTCCGGACTAGCTCTGGACCTGCTTTCCTCACCTATACAGGAGGGTGATGAAAGTAACACCTACCTCACAGGGCTGGTGTGCAGATTGGTGAGATAATGTCTGGGAATGCCCTTCGGAGCTCTAGACAAATGTTGGTCATTATATTGTTCCTAATCTCTTCCATTTTATTGAGTACATTATAATATTTATCTCCCACACAGACCAATGAGGCAGTGAAATTATTCCCATTTTACAGATTAAGAAACAGAAGTCCAAGTGATTTGCTCAAGGTCACACAGCTATTTAGGGTCGGCCAAGTCCAAGCTGAACAACATAATGTAAATACGTACTCAATGCTAAGCGCCCTCTTTTCCTCCCTGTCTCCTGGGTTTCGAGTTGAACCGCCCAGCTAAGAAGGCAAGTCAAAATACTTGGCGATTCTGGCCCATCCGCCCCAACCAGGGACAGCAGTGATGGCTACCCGCCTGTACCTGACTTGACCGAGGGACAGTGAGGCAGCAGGGAGGGCTTCCCGCTCCGAGGCCCCGCCTTCTGGCGGCCCCAGCAGGAAAGCGCCGGCGGCGACGGGTCTCCGAAGCCGGGCGGTGGAAATCCCCAGCTCTGGTGCGGGGCCGGTAGGAACCCGCTGGTACTCTGGCTCTCTGCTGAGGCCCAGACGCACGCGGGGTGGGGCGGGAGGGTCTGAGGGAGTGAGCACCTGTGGCCTTGACGGCCACCCGCCAGCCTCTCCGCCTACTCTCGCCCTCCAAGTCCTTCCCGACTACCCCACTTCTTGGGGTGTGGGTGTTTGTTTCAACCCAAACGGGTCGGTGAATAGCACCCCTGTCTGGCGCTTCCCCTTTTTTCCCGCTAGGCCTGGTCCCTGGGAGACTCATTCCAGGGTTCCTTTACTTTTGAACTTGAAAAAACACACCGGCTTTTGCTGAGGACAGCGCTGGGCTCCCCCGTGCCCTGGCACGCTGGCTAGGAGAGGAAGCGGCGAAAGCAGGAACCAGACGCGACTCCCCCCGCCTTTCTTCTCTTCCCTGCTCCCCGCCCCTTCAGGAAGAAAGCAGTCGGAGATCTGATCGCTCGCAGCGGCCGCTGTGCCAGCACCAACCGCTACGTCCTCCTTTCCCTTCCACCCAATTTTGCACGGAGCGCCCGGCTGCCCGCGCGCCCCAGGCTGGGCAGGTCCTGGCGGGCGGCGCAGCCTCCCCTCCCCGGGGGTTCTTAGCGAATCACGTTGTTCCTGGGATTTCACGGTCTAGTGGCTCTTGCGTAACCGTATGCCCTGGCCTAAATTAATCCTTTTTTTTTTTTAATACCAGAATTAATCCTTTAGGAAAAGGCAAATACTTCCGCCACGGAAGCGGCCTGGGAGTAAATGTGTAAATCACAGTGCTGACTTGATTCCTCCACGCCCACAGCGCCCGGGGGGTTCCTGGCGTGGGGATGGGGGCCCTGGCAGAGGCCAGAGGAGGGCCCAGCCCACACGTTTGTTTTCATCTACTTCGAGGCGTCTCTAGCGGGCCGAAGAACCGGGTCCTGCTTACTGCGGGCTTGAGCGTTACCAAAAAAGGCCTTTCTCCTGCCTGAGAGCTTGGCCCACACGTTGCAGTGGGGTGACGCGAGGTTCAAGCCTGGCCTCCTCGAAGGCCGAGCCAGCTGGCTGCAGGATGCCAGGGCAGTTCCCCCCCCCCATCTCTGCCACAAACCGGCGGGGGCGGGGAGGGAGGAGGACAGGAGGGAGACTGCAGGGAGCTTCGAGGTGCGTGAGCCCGCTGCAACCTTCTCACCCCTAACGCTAGGCTGTGGCCTCCGGAAAGGCCAAGTGGAGAGCTGACCTTTTGCTCCAGTTTAAAGCTGGGTCCTCCGAGAATGCCAGCTCAGATGGCAAGCTGAGTGGGGGGTGGAGAGAGCAACTGTTGGAAGGAACTTCGGGAAGATTGCAGGCATTCCCCCTGCGCCAGATTGATCCCTGACTCTGCCAGTCCCCAGACCCCACCGCCAGCGTTCAGTCCCATCTGTGGGTCTCTCCACCTGGTGTCTTAGGTTGAAGCCCCCCCCCCCCCCCCCACCTTGCTCAGTTACTTCCCTTTGTGGACGCAGTATTGTCACATGGAATTCACCAAGGGAAATTTATCTCCTAAATATTGGTGTTCTTGCCTCTCATAATCCCTGACACGTCCCCAAACGGAGCCATCTCAGACAAGCAGTTAAGAAGAAATTTATCACCACAAGTGATGGTGATTCTTTGAGGGGGAAGGATATCCAGAGAGCTATGCCTTTTAAATTAAAGGATTATGAGA
Source organism: Aethalodelphis obliquidens (assembly GCF_003676395.1). Classification (NCBI taxonomy): domain Eukaryota; kingdom Metazoa; phylum Chordata; class Mammalia; order Artiodactyla; family Delphinidae; genus Aethalodelphis; species Aethalodelphis obliquidens. Next base: position 2,972,647 of record NW_020837965.1, on the reverse strand, counting down.
CTGTAATGGAAGTTTGTTTAAATGCATGTTTATTTCTAACTGTGTGTCTGAAGACACCCAGCATGTATGTGTGTGTGTGTGTGTATATATATATATATATGTATATATATATATATCTCCTTTAGTAACAGCAAAGACAAGAGACAGACAAGGAGATGGAGACATATGTGTGTGCATACCAAATATAACACTATGACACAGAATCCGACTTGCTTTCTCTAGCAGCCTGGCTAGAGGGTTGGGGCTAAGTTGCTTTCTTCAGTATTTCTGGTTTAATAAAGGGACAGACTGAATAAATATTAATATAAAGAAACATTAACCAGCCAAGCCAGAGCTGAGCAGCCTCAAGCCCCAGGCTGGTGGGAATGTCACTCCATTTCCTAGCCCTATGTTTTGACTCACTCCAGGGTAGCTGTGGTGTGGGGAGGGTTGACGTCTGGGAGGGTGAGGCAATGCTCCCAGCAGCTCTTTACAGAGGAATCACTGCCGGGAGCCAGCCGGCCAGATAAAGTTTATTATTGTTGGGGAGTGCACAGTGAGCTCACTGTTTTGCAAAAACTGAAATCTGGCTGCTTTGAGATGAAAGAGGGGCTCCCTAGGGCTCTTCCTTCCCCCTTTCTCCCTATCCTTAAAAACTCACCTTCTTTTGCACCTAGGGCCCCAGAATGAGTGGGAAATAGGGGCGCTGGGGAGGGCTGGATGCGGAAAACAGGTTCTGAAGGTCAAGTGTCAAAATAAAAATAAATACTTCTTGGGACTTACCTCCCTGGTGGTGCAGTGGAGAAGACTCCACACTCCTAATGCAGGGGGCCTGGGTTCGATCCCCGGTCTGGGACCTAGATCCCACATGCATGCTGCAACTGGGAGTTTGCATGCCACAACTATGTAGCCCGCATGCTGCAAATATAGAACCGGTGCAACTAAATCAATAAAACAAACACTTCTTGTTGCTTCAACTGAACTTTATTACAAGTAGTAGTAATAGTAGTGATGAGTAGGGATCCTTACATTCTACGCAACTTGCAAAGTACTTCCACCCGTTAACCAGCAATAGTATCAACATTAATATCAACACTCATAATAACCAACCCTTACCGATGGCTTCCTGTGAACCTGACACTGTGTTCTACACACTGTACGGCACATTTATGCTACAGTCTGTGGCAGTGGCAGATCCACAACTTCTGTATATGGAAAAATCTAATGGCACAATCTGTTTGGAAGGGGAGCATCGGGGTTGGTTATGAAGATGTAATTGCATAGCACTTTACGTGAGATTGTATGTATTGTAACAAATGGGGGGGCGCTGATGGAAAATTTGAGCACCCCAAACCACCTCTGAGAACTTAAGCTTGTAAGGCACCATTCAAAGCAGACTTACTAGATTCAGATCCCAGTTCTGTCTCTAATGGCTGTGTGACCCTGGGCAAGTTATTTAACCTCCTTGTTTTCTGAGCTTGTAAATCAGAGTTAATAATAGAATCTACCTTGCAGATAATACTGAGTTTAATGATGATGCAAGTAAACCACCTAGCAGTGCCTGGCCCACAGCAAGTCTCAGTGAGTTGCCTCCTGTTACAAGGAGAAACAAAATGGAATCTCAAACAGTCCTAATAAGTTGGGAGCTCTGATCCCATTTTACAGGTGGAAAACAGAGGTCATGTTAGGGTAAGTAACTAGCTCGAGGTCACAAAGCCAGTAAGTGACAGAGAGGAAATTCCAACCTAGTGTGCCAGGCTCCAGAACCTGAAATTCCATTATACTGCCACCCCTCTCCAGCCTCGCCCAGGATTAGCTCAATCTTCATGGAAAAAAAAAAAAAAAGTAGGCCCAATATTTGGAAGAATCAGTTGAAATGCCCCAACTAGCCCTTTGACCAACATATCTGTTCTGCAATAAACACTAATGACGAGAGGTGATCTTGTAACGGAAAAGAAAGCAGGGCCTTGCTCAGCCATCTGGGGCACTATGGGATGAAATCACAGCACACAAGAAAGAACTTTGAAAACTGTGGCTGTGCTTTACAAAGATATATCAACATTATTAAATGCTGCCCCCACTTTCTTTTATCAATCCCGAAGAAACCACTCACCTGTTTGGTCTCTCCAGCACCTCCCCCTCCCTGCCCCCAAATGCAGCTGTGCGAAGCCAGTAGACTGTTTTCCTTAAAGGCCTCCGGGTGCTCATAGCTTCTTTAGACATTCAGCCAAAATTTTTAGAGTACGGTTTGGGGGAGTGGTATCTCACCCTGAATTCATTTAGCTCCGTCGCTGAAGCTCAGGTTCCGAGACCAGGGCACAAAAACAAAGCGAAAAGGCAGTTTCTGAAAGACTGGAAAACAGCTAATTTTGCAGGTGCTTCGGCATCAGTGGTAGCAATGAATGTGACGTTCATACCGGGGGGGGGGGGAGGTTTGATTGCAGATGTAATGGGTAATACCCTTATGAAATTCACAGCGAAAATCTTGAAACAGGACATTTAAATTCACTGCTCGGAGTGGGGTGGGGAGCGGGATCGGAAACGACGCTTGTGGTTTTCAAACGCGTTTTAACTTGGGAAAGCCGGGCGGAGAAAGGAAAGGTCATAGTCTGTTTAATTTCCACCCCCAACCCTGGTCTTCCAGCATTAGCTCGCTGGGCCTCAGCTGTTGTACACACACAGCGAAGGGGGAGGGGAGGGCGGAGGCGCGGAGGAGGGGCCGACTGGGAGGAATCTGGGCGCCCTGCCGCGCATGCGCTTTTCCCGAGCAACAAGTGGGCTCCACAGAGGAAGTGTAAAGGGGAGGGGGGAGAACTGGTGCAGAGCATGGCGGTGACGTCAGCGCTCCGCCTGGGCGGCATCCCGCGCGGCCGAGCCCGGGACAGCGCGAGCCGCAGCGCGAGCGGGAGCGCCGAGCCGCGCCTCCGGAACGTAGAGTAACAATCACAACCCCACATTCCGGGCGAGTGCGAGCGGGAAGGGATGCGACCCGGGTCGAGGCGCCGCGCGAGCGCCCTACAGCCAACGTGAGCGCCGCCAGCCGCGGGGGCCCGGGCGCCCGCCAGGCCTGGGGGCGGCGGGAACCTGCGTGCGTGCGCTCCTCTCCTCTGCTCTCGTGCGTCCTGGAAGCAGTGGCCGCGGCGGCTCCCTCCGGCCGTGCTAACCCAGCTAACGCCAGCGGAACGGCCGACGCTGAGAGGGGAGAAGCTCCTCTCTCGGCTGCCAACCCCTCCCCCGGTCCTCCGGGGAAGCAGCGACTTCAGCAAGATTGGACTCGGGCACCGGGTGGCACTGAACCCTCTACCCTTCGTCCCAGAGAGCCTGGCGGGGAGAGGACGCAGGTCGTAGGGGGTCCCCCCCAGGGGAGAGGAAGAGACAACCCCTTTCGAGCTTCCAGGCACCAGCCACTCCGGGGAGGGGGCCAAGAACCAACGGCGGTCAGCACCCGGCACCCTCGCCCCCTCCCCCCGGGCCCGGAGCTTCCAGCCCGGGTCTGCGACACCAGGAAGAAGGCGCCTGAGATCCCCTCCCGACGAAACAGCCGCAGTAGGAGGTGGGGGCGAGGAGCGGGCTGAACTCGTCCGCTGCCCGGGCGGTGGAGCCCCCGCAGCGAGGCGCTGCGCGGGCGGTGGAGACTCGCGCTTCCTCCAGCCCCTGGGGCAGAACTTTCTCGCCCCCCCTCCTTCCCCCGCAGCCGTACTCCCTCCCCAGCCGGCCAGCCCTCCGGGAGGAAAAAGCGCCGCGGAGACAGCCGGGGCGGGGGCCTACCTTACCGAGGGCCGGCATCATGTCGGCGGCGCAGGTGTCCTCGTCCCGGAGACAATCTTGCTACCTGTGCGACCTGCCCCGCATGCCCTGGGCCATGATCTGGGACTTCTCGGAACCCGTATGCCGCGGTTGCGTCAACTACGAGGGCGCGGATCGCATCGAGTTTGTGATCGAGACCGCGCGTCAGCTGAAGCGGGCGCACGGCTGCTTCCAGGACGGCCGCTCCCCCGGGCCGCCGCCGCCCGTCGGGGTCAAGACGGTGGCCCTGTCGGCTAAGGAGGCGGCGGCGGCGGCGGCGGCAGCGGCGGCCGCCGCACAGCAGCAGCAACAACAGCAACAACAGCTCAACCACGTCGATGGTTCCACCAAGCCTGCGGTGCTGGCGGCCCCGTCCGGCCTGGAGCGCTATGGTCTGAGCGCAGCCGCTGCTGCCGCCGCCGCCGCCGCCGCCGCGGTGGAACAGCGCAGCCGCTTCGAATATCCTCCACCACCGGTGAGCCTGGGAAGCAGCAGCCACTCCGCGCGGCTGCCCAACGGTCTGGGGGGCCCCAACGGCTTCCCCAAGCCCACACCGGAGGAGGGACCCCCGGAGCTGAACCGCCAGAGCCCCAACTCGTCTTCAGCGGCGGCGTCGGTGGCGTCTCGGCGCGGGACGCATGGTGGACTAGTGACAGGGCTGCCCAACCCGGGGGGTGGCGGAGGCCCCCAGCTTACCGTGCCCCCTAACCTGCTGCCGCAGACGCTGCTTAACGGCCCGGCCAGCGCCCCCGTGCTGCCCCCACCGCCGCCTCATGGTCTGGGCAGCCGTGGGCCCCCGACGCCCGCGCCCCCCGGGGCCCCCGGGGGCCCAGCTTGTCTCGGGGGCGGCCCAGGCGTATCGGCCGCGTCGTCCTCCGCGTCATCTTCGACCTCGTCGTCGGTGGCCGAGGTGGGCGGGGGTGCTGGTGGCAAAAGGCCCGGCTCCGTGTCGAGCACTGACCAGGAGCGCGAGCTGAAGGAGAAGCAGCGTAACGCCGAGGCCCTGGCTGAGCTGAGTGAGAGCCTACGCAACCGCGCGGAGGAGTGGGCCAACAAGCCCAAGATGGTCCGCGACACGCTGCTCACGCTGGCCGGCTGCACGCCTTACGAGGTGCGTTTTAAGAAGGACCACTCGCTGCTGGGCCGCGTCTTCGCCTTCGACGCCGTCTCCAAGCCTGGTATGGACTACGAGTTGAAGCTGTTTATTGAGTACCCCACGGGCTCGGGCAATGTGTATTCCAGCGCATCTGGTGTGGCCAAGCAGATGTACCAGGACTGTATGAAGGACTTCGGTCGGGGTCTCTCCTCCGGCTTCAAGTATCTGGAGTATGAGAAGAAACACGGCTCCGGGGACTGGCGCCTACTTGGAGACCTGCTGCCCGAGGCCGTGCGCTTCTTCAAGGAGGGCGTGCCCGGCGCCGACATGCTGCCCCAGCCCTACCTGGACGCCAGCTGCCCCATGCTGCCCACGGCTCTGGTGAGTCTAAGCCGCGCCCCTAGCGCGCCCCCGGGGACCGGGGCCCTGCCGCCCGCCGCCCCCTCGGGCCGGGGCGCAGCTGCCAGCCTGCGCAAGAGGAAGGCGTCCCCCGAGCCCCCGGACTCCGCCGAGGGCGCGCTGAAGCTGGGCGAGGAGCAGCAGAGGCAGCAGTGGATGGCGAACCAGAGCGAGGCACTAAAGCTCACCATGTCGGCCGGGGGCTTTGCGGCGCCGGGGCATGCGGCAGGGGGTCCGCCTCCGCCGCCCCCACCCCTGGGACCCCATTCCAACCGGACCACCCCGCCCGAGTCAGCCCCTCAGAACGGCCCGTCGCCCATGGCCGCCCTCATGTCGGTGGCAGACACACTGGGCACGGCGCACTCGCCTAAGGATGGCAGTTCTGTGCACTCCACCACTGCGTCCGCACGGCGCAACAGCAGCAGCCCAGTGTCGCCGGCCTCCGTACCCGGGCAGCGCCGCTTGGCATCACGGAACGGGGACCTGAATTTACAGGTGGCGCCCCCGCCGCCTAGCACCCACCCGGGCATGGACCAAGTGCACCCCCAAAACATTCCGGATTCCCCTATGGCCAACAGCGGGCCCCTCTGCTGTACCATTTGCCACGAACGTTTGGAGGACACGCATTTCGTTCAGTGCCCCTCTGTTCCCAGCCACAAATTCTGCTTCCCTTGCTCTAGAGAGAGTATCAAGGCCCAGGGGGCGACCGGCGAGGTGTACTGCCCCAGCGGAGAGAAATGCCCCCTGGTTGGGTCGAATGTACCTTGGGCCTTCATGCAGGGCGAAATCGCGACGATCTTAGCTGGGGATGTTAAAGTGAAAAAGGAGAGAGACCCTTGAACCACAAGACAGCCACTTCCTTAGCCCCAGACCAGCTCCTCTCCCGTCCAGAGGGCCCCTCCCCCACCCACATCGACCCTCTCTTCCCTCACTCCCAAGATGTAGAATTGTGAATATAACAAACTGCAAAAAGTTAGTCTTATGTATAGACATTATTTTCGTCGTATGTTTCTATATTTTGAAACAAAGGTATGTAACTTCTTCATTTGAAGGATAAGCTGGTTTGTGTTAAGCAGTATAATATTGGTTCGGTCATTTGCATCATATTCGTTAGCATTTATTGGTGGCAGAGTGTTTGCCTAGGTACAGAATTAATAGCCTTTAGCAACGACTGCTGCTGGTGTGTATTTTTGTAATTGTTATGCACTCACTGAAAGGAAGAAAAACACAAAAGAAAATGACTTTTTTTTTGCCAAGGCCAGTGTTGCTGCCTAAAAAAAAAAAATGATGCTATAAGATGGTGAGAGCTTCATTTCTGAACAGCCCCAAGTGTTGAAGTCTTCACTTTATTTTGTTTTGTTTTTGTTTCCTTTGCAAAATGGTAAGGGGGGTGTTGGGGGGGTGGGTGTTTTTTGTTGCAAGTTTGTGAGGGAAAATGTTTTGGTTTGTTTCTACTGACCTGAATGTGTTGGATCTTCACGTGTTGTTTTGTTTTTGCTTTATTGATGCACGGATGCTTTTGAACAGTAGAGCGAAATGCTAGACATGGAGAATCTGCTCTGTTTGTCCTTTATACATTTCTGTAGTTAACAGAACACTGTAATGTGCCTTGGAGCTTAGTAACTTGTAATAAATTCAATTGATATTAATTCTGCCCCGAGTCAGCAAATGTGTTTTTCTGGGGCTAAGACCACACAGCTCCAACATGGGGGACACCCTCCCTACTTCCACCACAGAACACAAATGCTGGTGCCTTTGAAAGCCCTCAGAGGTGGCATCTGTAGAAGGCCCTGTGCTGGCTGACTGCCCCTCCCCTTCAGTACCAGACTATTTACACTCACCTCTCTGGGGCAGGACAGTTGCTGACTAAGCGATTTCTGTTTACTCTTCAGCATCTCTGTTTTCCCCTGACGCGCACCCCAGCTGCAAATAGCATCGTCAGAAATGCTTTTTTGGTGCCTTTCCCTGTGGCCCTGAGTATATGCTGATACCCAGTGCAGCTGTGACTTAATGCAAGTGGGGTGGGGGAAACAGAACAAAACCGGGGTGCTTTGCCTCCTAGATGTGGCAAAAATCACTGTTATTGCACATTTAAAGCAAACATGTCACAGAGCTGGGAGCCAGCAGTGGAGGCAGGAGGGGTGTGGGAAGTGGGAAACAAATCCATGTTCTCAGGACTGAGTTCCCAGCAGCTTCCAGTTCATGCATCGGAGGAGAAGTTTCACCTCATTCATGACGTTTTTTTCTTTCCCTTCCTTTTTGATAATCATTTCAAAAGGCAGGACACTTAGCTGGTTGTGGAGAGTGGGGAAGAGAGAGTCCCAAACCGTGGAGGAACAATCGCTTATGACACCAAATAGAACCCGTCCCCACTGGTGAAGAAATGCGATTATTCATCTAGTTGACTTTTTGGTGGCATTTGTGAGGTACAGAGGGATGGGGATGGGACTGGAATGTCCTTTAGGGCTCTGGAGCCCTCCCAGAGCTCTGAGGGAAGGCAAACAAACCTGGTTTGAACCTTGTACTTTCCTGGGAGGCAAATGGAAGGGGAGTAGGAAATGGGGAGGGAGGAAGCAAAACACAACCCCAGATCCTATCAGAAATCCATTCCTGGCCACACCCCATTCCTGGTGGAGGCAAACTGGGCCAGGACTGTCCGCACAAGGCCAGAGGAATAGCGAATAAGGGAGCAGGTGAGTTTGGGGAAAAACAAGTCACTGGTTAGCCCAGAACACCGAGGTGGAGGTTGGGTTGGTGTTCAGACTTGCTGTTAACAACATGCTTTCAGTTTCTGTTCCTGCTTTGCCGCCACCATCACTGAAGTAGTGGAAACCATGACTCTGTGTTTGTGTGCGTGTGCGTGCGTGTGTGTGTGTGTGTGTGTGTGTTTGGAGGTGTGAATAAATGGCAGTTGGCGTATCTGCTGCAGCCTCTTAATCCTGGTACCCGGGAGGTACCTGTCTCACCTCATCAAGAATCTTCCCACATATAAATAGATGTGCGTGTCAGCTTCCTGCAAATGTGTCCTTGCATTTTCATCTGCTGCCAAGTGTTGTATTGGTGCTTATGAGTCACGGAAGCTATTTTCATCCTCAGGGGTAATTAACTTGGGGGTGACAATGCACAGCAGACTGTAGGAAGAGTTAATCCTAAAGCCTATTCTCGCCTGGCCAGCAATCACACATTTCACTTAAGGGTCTGGGTTGGCTTTTCTCATCAGCTCATTAATAAAAACCAAGCGTGTTTCGCCTGGAAGATCCTCTGAGGTGCCCCCAACCCCCACGCCCACCGCACACACCCATGAAATGGGTGAAGCTCAGCAGCCTGAGAATACAGGGATAGAGCGTCACGGGTGTAACTTAAACCACCAGTGAATGAAGGCATGGCGGGTGCAGCCACAGCATTGAGCTGCACACGCCGACTTGGACGTGTGGATGACCGGTCCAGGTGCGAACCCGCTGAGTACCGTCCGGTGGAGCCAAGTGGGAGTTGGCCCCGTCACCTGCCTCTGCGTGCGCATCCGCTCCTGCTGGCCTTCCGCTGCCTCTTCATCGCTCTTTTATTACTTTCAGGAACTTTTAGGATTATGGGATCCTCGATTTAGTGCACATAGGTAGGAAAGGGGCCTGTCATGAAGAGCTGAGAACTGTAGTTTGCTCCCTCTTGTTGCTGGGTGCAGGAGAGGCAGAGCTGTAATGATGAAGCATCCAGCACAGGCGGCCAGTTAGGTTTCACTAAGGAAACCTGCCTCGATGAGACCTGGGGGAAAGGAAGGAGGGAGGGGGTAAGAGGGAGAGCACGGGCTGAGTGGAAGTGAATTATAATGGTGCAGTTAATTAAAGTTTACCAGTACCAGGAGCCTTTGTTAAATGGCAGCTCCCCCTTCTTTGTTTTTGGAACTGTGTGACCTTTCTCTTTGCGCTGACCCATTCCGCTGCTAGTTTGGTTGCCTTAACCAGTCTTGCTTTGATCCCTCAGCTAGATTTCCCCTACCCTGACACTTTCCACATTGCACACCCAGGAAGCAATTTCCTCTCCAGTACAGGAAGATTCTTGTGGGTTTCAGAGATTCAGATGGAGATCTCTGATGAGCTAGTCTTCCTTCATCTGCAGTTCACCCTGGATCTCTCCACCTCTATTTCCTCCTTCTCATTCTCTTCCCACTCCGAGCCAAAGTGGCCAACATTGAAAAATCCATATTGCTTTTATTTATAGGCATCGTTTGTGCAGCTAACCTAAGCCTGATGCTTCTTTGAGTGGGCACAGGGGTGGGGCAAAGAGGACAATTCAACAGTCAACATTTTTTGACCTTGATCTCTGAAGGTTGCAAAATGGGAGATCCACCAGTGAGGACAGCTCACCATGTCAAGTCTAGCATTCACATCTGAACTCGCTCTGCTCACATGGGCGTGAACACATGTTTTTAAATGTGCTTTGACGGTTCATTTTCACATTCATCCAGCCCAGGCTATTGATGTAACGAGGACTGAAATTCACTTTTGTTTTCTCATACTTTGTCAAATCCAGGAAATTGGGACAGGGAATGACCCTTAAGGGCATCTGGTGAAATGCTTTTTAAACCTTTCTGGGGTCCTCTGACCTTAGAAAAATTTGGTGAAAATGATGGATACTTCCTCAGAAAGTACAGGTGCCCCCCACACACATGGACTTGCATACATTTTCTTTCCTTTTTAATTTTATGTACTTATATTGAATAGGTAATATATTCCTTTGGTTCAAAATTCAAAAGATGCAAGGGGAATACAGTACAACCGTAAGGTTTCCTTTCTACAAGTGGCCCCTCAGCCACCTACCTCCCTTCAGGGATGCAACCAGCGTTACCCAATTTTTAAAGGGGTTCATGCATATCTAAAATCCATCCATGGAACTTGAGGTTAGAACCTAGGTCTAGTTCATCCACCTAGTAAAAATGAGGGCCCCATGGCACAGAGAGGTGAAGGAACTTGCCTAAAGTCACACAGGGGCAGATCCCAGGCTAGATTCCTGTTAAGAACAACTCTAATGCACATTTAAAAAAATTAAGGACATTGAACTTACCTAGAGTTTTATATGAGAGCAGGTGCTGACGAAGTGGGCAAAAGGAGAGTGAGTACCTGGTGGGGTGGGGCTCAGTGTTTTTAGTAGCTCTTGGAGGACAGTGAACAAGCATTTGTCCCTTGGTCTCTTTTGCAGCCATACCTTTGGGGGAAGGGGATGTGGAGAGCAGTGTCTAGGTTTCTGACTGTAAATATCAGGTGGTCCTTAATTAGTGGAGTCCTTTCTTAACCTTTGAGCTGTGGGCCCTCACACGCCTCCCCCTTTGATGATTGGAAACTTCTGAAGGTTTAAAGACTGTCAGATAAGTAACCATTTGGACACAGAGGTCAGAGTTGGGGAGACCAGGACTCCTGCCACCTTCCCTTGAACTTGGGGCTTCTCTCTTCTCTCCCTGTCACCCACCTCTGCCTGGCCATCTAGGAGACAAGTGGCATGCCCGGTGCTGTGTGAGGTGCCGGGTGGATGCACACTTCAAGCCAGCCTACGAGGAAGGTGTGATGACCCTCGTTCTACAGATGTGCCAACTGTGCTCAGAGAGGTTAAATGCCCAAAGCCATCGTTGGTATTCCATTCAAGCCCAGGGCAGCCTAGAGCCAGGACTCCTATATTGCTCCACGCAGGGGGCCTCTAATTTCTGACCCACAGGGCCCAGGAAACCCAGGCTCAGAGCTTGAGCCTGTCCCTCAGCCCTCCCCATCTCCCAGAGTCTCCAAGTGAGGCTGGCCAGTGCCAGTGAGTGAGGCTGTCCCCGGGGGGCGGGGGGGGGCGCTGTTGGGAAGCCCCTGGGAGAGGGCATTTTCTAGGCTTGGTGTGCTCGGAACACACCATGGTGCTGTCCAAGCCATATTTCCAATCAGGGATTCTGGAGCAAGACTGTTCTGGAGTCTCCCTCAAGCTGCCTCCTACCCCTAAACTTAAGAATGAGCCACAAAAGCTTACCTCCTGTGGGTACCACATTGTGGACCCATGATTGGTGGGTCCGCACTTCAGGCTAGACTCGAGAGCAGTGTCGCAACCTCCCAACTGGTCTCTCGTGGGCTCCAGTCTCCACGCATTCCAGGCCAGGGCTCTGTAGCAGGCAATTCTTTTACACATCTGAACATGTCATCTCCTTGCTTAGAAACCTCCCTTGGCTCTCTGTTGCCTACAGGATAAAGTCCAAATTCCTCAGCATGGCAAGCAAAGCCTTCCACTATTTCTCCATCCCAGGGGTAGAGTATCTTAATTTTTAAAAAGGTATTACATATACATGGCAAAAAAGAAAATCAAACAGCATGAAAAGATACTCGGTGAAAAGTCAGTCAGTCTCCTTCCTTCCAGGTCTTCAGTTCCCCTCCGCTGAGGGAAGCACTGCTGGTAGTTATTTTGTGTATATTTTCAGCAGCATTAGATGCACAAAGAAGCTTAGATTTATAATATATATCTCCTGGGCGTAGATCTTAGAATAAGCCAGACAGGAAGGAAGGTCCAGGGCAAGGAACTAGACTTGGTCAGAGCCCCAGTCTGGGTCTGGGGTGTCCTCTACCTCGACAGCCAGGGATTAGCTATTACTTTTCTTTGGCTCCTGGACAAGGTGTGTGTGTGTGTGCCCTTGGCCCACGCCGGTGCACTTATACCTACCTACATCGCTGTGGTGCTAGCGTTGGGCTTCCTAAGCCAGCCCCATTGTGGCTGGGGGGTGTTCTCTGGAAAGGATGGGGATGGGGCAGTGGCCATGGACACCAGGTATTCCCTGCAGTGTCCAGCGCTTTCCCCTACTGCCACATTCTTCTCCCTTTCCCATCCCCCACAGCAGCTTGGTGAAGCTGGCAGAACTGCTTCCTCAGGTCTCTTAGGTGACAGACTGGGAAACTGTGGCTAAAAGAAAAGAGCGAGGGAGAAATGTTATTGAACGTAACCTCTGGACCCTCTGGGCTAGGCATGGTCATATACTGTTGTTCCTTTATTATGGCAAGGTTTGGAGGCTGCTCGTTGCCATTATTCTCCTTTGACAGGAAAATACCCATAGTAGGTACTGTCATTACTCCCATTTTACAGACAAGGCAACCAAGTCACAGAACAGTGAGTAACTTCCCCCCCCCCCCCCCCCAGCTTGGCCTCACTCCCTCTCTCACAGGGGAAGATCGTTCACACGCTCCCCAGGCCCACGCCCCAACACTTCACTCTCCACCAGTGCAAACCCTTCCAGGGAGGCCTGGGTTTTGTTGCAAGGAGGAGCCAGCATGTGAAATCCAGAGCCATGGGCAGTGGTTCAGAAACCACAGCTTGAGGAGGTCCAGCTGCCTCTGAGAACAGGTTTGGGTTGCTGAGGGTGCCGGGGGCAACGCTGGCGGCCAGCACCCGGGGACAGGCAGCTCTGGAATGCTGGGCCATGTGAACACGGAGGAATTAACTCTGAGCCCCTGGGTCTCCGCCCAGACGGTCACGTGACCACCTCCTACAAATCCCCACCCCCACCCCCGTTTGCCTGGAGCTGTAGGCAACTGATTCTTGACTCGGGAAGTTGCCCACAGGCCCACTCCAGTGGGGCAGGGGGACCCAGGGACTTGGAGAGGGAGGCTTCTGGAATTAGGATCATTTTAGGGGAGGGGGAGAGAACGGCGGCTGAGCTTCCCAGGGAGCAGGGGGGCCAGAGGAGGAGCTGCTGTGAGGTCCTCCATCTCACCTGGGCTTAAAATACTGACCAATCCATCTGCCCTGAGGTGCCTTCTCAGGCTCCAGGCTGCTTCCTGCCCCAGAAGGGCCTTCATGTCTCCTCGGTGACTGAGTACCACAACTGGGGCAGGGGGAGGTAGGATGCCTTAACCCGCTCCTACCGTCCTCAACCCACCCTTCCCCAATAGGGGCAGAAGGGGTCAGCAGGTGGCGGGGGCAGGGGCCAGGGTGGGGAGGGCCTCCGAGAGCCTGTGCCTCCTTTTCTTAATCCCGCATGGGCCAGGTCAAGCCCTTTTCCCTGGGAACCAGCTGAGTCAGAGCCTGCGGCCTCCTTATCCCTTCATCTCCTGTCGCACCTGCCAGTGGTTTCTTCCCAGGGATCTCTCTCCTCCCCACGGAGGCGAAGTGACTGCAGCAGGGTTCCTGTTCCCTCCAGACAGCAGAGGTTGCCAGAGGGGCCTGGAGCCCAGGCCATGGGAGGGCACACAGCCAGGCTGCCGCTTCCGCTCCACCGTCTTGCTCCCCTCGCCTTCGTCCTCCTCTCGCCCCCTGCTTCTCCTTCTACACTTATCAAAGGTCCACGCTTCACTGAAGACTTGGGTTCACCCCACAACCATTGATCCGTTGACATCTGGGTTCCACTCCTGGCTCTGCTGTTAGCTTTGGGCAAGTTGCTTGATGTCTCAGGGCCTCAGTGCCCTCCCTGTCGATGGGAACACCCCTCACCAGGTTGTTGGAAGAATTAAAACAGATAGTTCGTGTCAGTGTCAGCACAACCCAGTCTGGTCGGCTCCCAGTGCATGTTGGTTACTTGTTCCTACCCTTGTTCGTGTTTGGCTCAGGCCCCGCCCATCACTGACACCCGCCCCCCAACACACACACATACACACGCTCAGTGCTGGGAGGGGGAGGGGATGGCTAGGTGCTGTGACCACGGGGCCCCAGGAGCACAGATCTGGATCACTGGGGAAGACCCCTTCCAGAAAGTGGGGCCTGTGAGGGAAGGAGAGAGAGGGGAGAAAGGGGCTAGGGGGCAGGAGGGTAAGTTTCTGCCAGAGAAGGACGAAGACTTAGCTTGGTTGGTCTGGAATGTGGGGAGAGGTGAGGCAGGGCCAGCAAGCAGGACCTCGTGAGCGAAGCTGAGGGTCTTGGCATTAATCACGCAGGGCCACTGAAGGATGTGTGAGCAGAGGGACACCGTCCGATGTGCCTTTTGGAAATGTCTTTCTGGCGGCAGCGCGAGGACTAGATGATCCGGCAGGAGAAGCAAGCATGGGAAACCAGCTAGGAGGCGGCTGCAGTGATCCAGGCAAGAGGTGATGAAGCCAGTTCAGGAGGGCCTGTGATGGCTGGCGGGGAGTGGGTGGGGGCATCCGAGAGCTGTAAGGAGGAGAGCTGGCAGGTGCCTGAGGGTGAGGCAGAGGAAGGAAGGAGGCAGGCTCATCCTCAGCTCAGGTGCCCAGGGAATGCAGCACGGGGCGCAGGGGTAGCGGAAGAGGTCTGGTCAGTTTGGGGCGCTTGTCTGAGGTGCCACGGGCCAGCTCAGGGTGGACCTGCAGGCCCGGGCTGTGCAGACAGGTCTGGGCAGGAACTGAGAGGTGCTGTCTGCCTTGTGGGTGGTAGTCAGAGGTGTGAGTTTAGGTGAGGTCCCTGAGGGAAAGTGGGCAGAAAATGAGAAGAGGATGGAATGCTGGGAGCACTCACCTTCCAGGGCTGGAGAGGAGGAGCCTGGGAGGAGAAGGGCAGCAGCAGAGAAGGGAGGACAATCACAGCAAGTGGCATCCTGCCTGCCAAAGCAGATGCCGCCGGATGGGGTCGTCAGTAGCGTCAGGCGCTGGGCTGAGACGGAGGAAGATAAGGCCCAAAAGGTGTCCGTTGAATTTAGCAGCAGGGAGGTGCCTGGAGACCCTGGCCAGAGAGGTGTGTAGAGAGTGGAGGGGACAGAGGCTAGGACGCAGTGTACTAAGGGGACAGCAAAAGGCCCAGCTTGTCCCAGGGTCTTGGCTCCGAAGGGAAGGAGTGAACCTGGCAGCGAGGGGGCGGGGGGGCGGGAGTCTCTCTGATCCAAGTTGAGGGAGACATAAGCATGTTTATAGGGAAAGAACTAGAAGGAGAGGTTGAATATACCAGGAGGGGGATCGGTATGAATGAATGACAGGCTCCAGGAGGGGAGGAGACAGCAGGAGAGGCAGCATAGGGCACTGGAAAGTCGGATTAATAATAGCTGTCATTTAAGTGCCTGCTGTGTGCGGGGCACCGTTCTCAGCGCTTTGCATTTGCTACCCCACCTGGTCCACACAACAGCCTATGCAGTAGGTGCTCTTATTATCCTCATTTTACAGATGAACGACCCTGACACAGAAACGGTAAGTAGCTTGCCCAACGTTGCACAGCTAACATGGGGTGCTGCCCATGTGCCAGGACTTGAGTCCAGGCAGGGTGCCCCCAGGGGTGTGTAGTCGTCAAGACCAGACCTAAGAGCAGACCTCCTGGGTTTAAATCCCAGCGCCTCCACTCATTTGCTTTGTCCTCCTGTCCCTTAGTTTCCCTGCCAAAAAAGGGCATGAGAATTGTACCCATTTCTTAGTGCTACTGGATGGATCAAATGTGTAAATGCCCATAAAACACTTGAGCAAGGCTTGGCGAACAGAAAGCACAGGTGGAGGGACTTGCCTGGGACAGATTTGGGTGCTTCTCATGCTGGGAGTGGAGGGAGGAAGCTAGCACAGGCTGATGGAGGGAGGAGCGGAGGGAGGAAGCGAGCACAGGCTGATGGAGGGATCTGCGGAGTCCTTGGCCCTTTTGTACAGTGTTTATCTATTTATGGGCCCTCTCCTGGGTCAGACGGCACCTTGCAGGCAGGTGTAAGAGCAGCTTGTGCTGGAGTTGAAGCAGCCCTTGGGACCAGATCCCAGTCTCTTCACTCCACTGCATCGCCATGGGACCTTCTGCACGTTCCTCTCAGAGCCTTCGTCTCTTCCCAGGCCAAAGGGGCAGTGATGCCCACCTGCTGGGCCATGGAGAGGATGAAATGAGATCATGTGCGTGAGTGGGCATGCCCATAGCAATGCCAGGCACCTGGGTGACACTTGTTATACAGAAGCTACCTCCGCCACTTCTACAGACATTGATGGAGCAGGGGCCAGGTACTGTTCTAGAATGAAATTATTATTATCCCTAGAGCCTCATCAGAGTACCTAGATGGTTACTAACTGTTGGGCAGAGGGCGTCTCCAGCAGGGATTAAGGACGAAGTGAAGGAGGAGGTGCTAGGATGAATTAGTCAGAAAAGGAAAGTGGAGAGTTTGCGCGTAACCTGCACTGTTAGATATCCGCGGGCCCACAAGCTGCACCCCACCTAAGACAGCACGCTATGGACTGAGTTTGGCAGATCCCAAGTTACATGCAGATGTGACTTGGAAGATGAGAGTGTAGTATGCTGAGCACCTGAGGACTGGTGGCAGGGCATCCAGGCTGGTGGGACATTTTGTTATTTATTTATTTATTATTTTTGGCTGCATTGGGTCTTCGTTGCTGCGTGTGGACTTTCTCTAGTTGCAACGAGCAGGGGCTACTCTTCCTTGAGGTGCGTGGGCTTCTCATTGCAGTGACTTCTCTTGTTGTGGAGCACGGGCTCTTGGCTCGTGGGCTTCATTTGTTGTGGCAGGTGGGCTCAGTAGTTGTGGCTCATGGGCTATAGAGCGCAGGCTCAGTAGCTGTGGTGCACGGGCTTAGTTGCTCTGCGGCATGTGGGATTTTCCCGGACCAGGGCTTGAACCCGTGTCCCCTGCATTGGCAGGCGGATTCTTAACCACTGCGCCACCGGGGAAGCCCCTGGTGGGCAATTTACTTCCCAAGGTTTGTCCTCTTGGGGACTGTGAAATCCAATCCACCTGACTTGGAGATGGGATCTCCCGGTAAAGGAAGAAGTTTGTTTGGCGGATCGTGTGGGTTCTGGGCAGGACGGGCTTATGGGTGTGGACCCGTGCAGTAACACTGAGCACCTTGTTCGAAAGGGATAGTTTAATGCTTTGCTTTTGTCATCTTGAAATTCTTCATAATTTTGAACAAGGAGCCCTACATTTTCATTTTGGCTTGAGCCCTGCAAGTTATGTAGCCTGTTCAGGTTCTAGGGCCTGAGGTGTTTGTCTCCTAGCCCATAATGAACGTGGCAGGGCCCACATTGGCACCTGGCCCTGGATGTGATGGGCCCAGAGAGGGATGAGGGAGGCTGCATGGGGCTCTGTCCCTTCGGAGGCCTGGAGCTGGGGTGAGACCTGTGGTATTAAGTGGAGCATGCCCGACAGAGTCAGACCACTGGATTTGTGTCCTCACCCTGCTACTAGCCAGCTGTGTGCTCTCCAGCAGGCTCTGGACATCTCTGAGCCTGTTTCCCCGTCTGCAGACTGCGGATAGGGTGACCACATGACAGGAGGGTTAAATGAGGTAATGGGCAGAGAGTGCCTGGTACGTAGTAGGTGCTTAGCAGATGTTTGCTGGTGGGTGCCTGCTTGGGCCCAGAATGCAGCTGGGCTGGGAATAACATGGTCCTACTCCAGGAGACGATGGGAGAAAAGGCACCATGTCCGTGCACTACCCTGTAGGGGATGTAGAGGGCTGAGTGCCATCCTTGGAACCGTCTTCCAGGAAATGGGCTGCCAGCTCCCCCTCCAAACGGGCCACCATCTTTGGCCACTTCATCTCCAGAGTGAGCAAAGGTAGAACAAATCCAAGCCCTGGCCCAGAGCTGGGAATTCCAGGCTGTCGGGCCTTGTTCTGGGGCCCTGAGCAATCCTACCCCTCGCTCCGCAACTGTCTCACACCCTAGTTTCCCCAGATCCTCTCCAGGGAGAGCAGCTTTCCCTGTGTAATAAGGCAGTGCCCCTTCCCTCCGGAAGGCCTCCCCGTCCAGGGGATATAGCTGTGGGCTGAGGTCACGTGTTCCCTCCTCCTCAACACCCCATTGTCCTGTCCCCACCCCCCTTCTGATCCTTGATTTACCCTGAGCTGGATTAAGACCTTTAGCCTCCCTCGGAGCTGAGAGGTTAAGATGCACCTCCCCCCACCCACTCACATACAAATTCAAAATAAAAACCACCCTCAACCTTAAATCGGTGTGACGAAGTCCAACAAAGTTCTGATTTTTCCCAGGACGACTACTTCCTTGCTATTTTTGAAATACTAAGAATTAGCTCTTAAAAAAAGCAAACCACACCAAAATGCTTTGTTGATGCCCTTTTACTGCCAGTGCCCTAAGCACACGCTTACTCCGCCTGTTCAGTAACCTGGCCTCGCCTGCCCCCTCCCCTGTGCCAGAGCGGGACAGAGGCCTGACCTGCAATACAGGGCATTGGGCCACTCTGCTCAGAGCCTTCCCCAGGGGAGAGGGAAGCCCTGGGCCAATCAGCCCCTCCTGGAGAGGTGGTGTCAGGAAAGCCCAGAAGGTTCCACTCCACCCCTGCCACAGGCTCACCCTGTCCTCCCGACCAGAGCAGCCAGGGCCAGCACGGGCCCTCGTCCAGTCCTCCAGCTGGCCAAGGACGGCTGGGCTGCGTTAGTGCCCAGGCCTGCTGACCTTCACTCCACACCTGCGGCTGGTCTCCCTGCCCCAAGCTCCTCCCCTTCCCGCTGTGGGGGAGGAGCGAGCAAGTGCTGGAACTTCTGCACACTGGCTCTTCCAGATCCTTGCTTATAATCCCTGGACAAAAATAAATCCTGTGTGTCTGAGCAGGAGAGGGTAGCAGGGTGAGATGGTGGGAGACAGAGGAGGCAGGCAGAAGGCCTCAGACAAGCAGGAAGACCAGGCCTCCTTAGCACCCCCAGTGAATGTCCCAAAGAAAGGGGCTGATACCGGGCATCCCAGAAAATTCCAGGTGGGAGAACCTTTTGGAGCACTTCGTTTTGCTGAGAGCTAACAGGCCCAGAAAGCGGGCAGGTCATTTCCCTAATGTCAGCAGCAAACAAGAGGCTGGTGGATCAGAGCCCTGTGGGCTTTGCTCTGGCTCCTCCCTTTTCCCTGAGTGAGGCATGAGGACTGGCCCCCAACCTCCTGGGTGCGCCTCCCCTGAGCACCCCCTGATCAAGCCAGAAGGCACCTCTGCATCCCCTGCCTGCCCGCCACTGTCCACTTTCCTGCTCAGCTCTTTCTCTCCCCACACTACCCAGCACCCATCCAGCTTATCCCCCTTTCACCTCCTCAAGGAAAGGGACATTTATTACTGTGTCTGGTGTGGCACATAGGAAGCTATATATCCCTCTCGATGATAAACCAAAGCCTGAGGTTATATGTTTTCTGGAGGAAATTTCACATTCCAGGAGAGAGAAAGAAAGGATTGGTGGATTCTGAGCACTTTACATGTGCAAGGCATTTTCCTTACTTGACTTGCAAGCCTTAAGGCAGTGCTGCAAAGCATCTTCCATCCGAGAGATGAGCCTTTGAGCCAGAGAGCTTTAAGGCGCTGGCTGAAGGTCGCGGAGCAGCAGTGCTCAGCGGAAACCCGTCTCCCATCCACTCCTTGCATCTCTGGGCCCCGCATCTGCAGCGCTAGGGATGCGGCTGGCCTGCAGCGAGTGCTCTCTGGGCATGATCTCACTTTATCCTCACAGCACCCACGAGAGAGCTACTATTGTCTCCTCTTTTTACAGTGTTGGAAACGGAGGCACGGGGAGGTTAAGGGAATATGACCCCCCCACTAGACAGAAGTGGAGGTGAAACTTGAATGCAGGGACTCTGCTGCAGGCCCGTGCTCTTAATCAGGCACAATCTGAGTCCTCCCCGATACTTCCAGCCCCTTGTCACCTCGGCCTCGGGGATGTGGGTTTCAGGCCAGCCTCCTAGAGTCTCCTTGGGAGGTCAGGGGCTGTGGGTTCTCATTCTGCAGCCACTCTGGTTAAAGGCTCAGGGAAGGAGGAAGGAAAGATACGGGCTAGAGTGGAGTTTGAGATTTGTGTCTTGCCCTTTTTTAGAGTTTTCGCTTTGTCCCTGCGGCTCTAGGGGATTAAGGTTGTATGTTTCTTTCCTCAGCCAGGGCTTCCCCCAGAAAAGCCCATGAAATACACAGATGGGGGGGAACGGTATTTGGAAAGAGTTCATTCAGGCTTCGGGATTAGACAGAAGGGTTTCATGTTTCTTCTGTACTAGTGATCTTGGAAAAGTCACTCTGAGCCTTGAATTTCTTTCTGTCAAGTAAGAATAGTGCCTCCTTTGAAGAGTTATAAAGGGGGTCAAATGAGACGATTGATTATTGTAAACTGTGAAGTCGTCTATAGTTGTCAATTCTGACGCGTTGATGCTATTACCTTCCTAATTGAGGAGCAGTGAAGGTGGCTGTGGGAGTGACAAGCTGGGCAGTTAGGATGCTGGTAAAGTGAATTTTGTCCCAGAGCCCTGAGACCTCTAAGCTACAGGGGAGAAGCTGCAGATGGGTCAAGATGCTTTACTGGTGCCTTGCGGGGGGGATCAAGAAACTGGCTTTGCCTGGGCTGCTGAGGAAGCAGCAGAAGCTTGCATCGCCCAGGGTGGAACACACCCACTGCCCTTCCAGAGTGCAAGGCCCCTGGGCTCACACCGTCAGACAAGAGCAGTGACATTCTCCCAGTTGATTCCACCCCAGGTTCCCCCAAAGGGGAGGAGCTCCTGGCCATTTTCAGGAGTTCTCATTTCCAATCTGCCCAGGTGGTTGCAGGGAGATTGGAGGCTGGGGGAAAACATGAGGAACCTTCGCCTAAAGCGAGCCAGGGGTCCGTGGCACCAGGAGGAAGGGCTGCTGCAGGCGGATGCGGTCTCGCTGGCTTATGTAACCATTTCCCTCAGCACCCCCCCGCCCCGAGTATGCACAAACAATAACTTGGAATAGATACCAGTCTGGTTGAGGCAGGTCATCAAAACCTGGAACTGTCCCTGCCAAACAGGAACGTCCTGTCCCCTCAGCTGAGCAGATGCCTGGCTTATGGGGGGAGGAATGAGAGATGTAATCAGGCTCTCAGAGTCAGGAAGCATGGATTGTCCTTGCTTTGTTGGGTCATCTGGTCAATTATCACTTATTCAGCATTCAGAATGTGGTCATAAATAAGCCAAAGTCCTTGTTGGTGTGCTTACAAGCTATCGGGGAAGGGTTCCAGAAACACAAAACTTGGTGACAGAGGGGCAACTGCTTTAGCTTGGGCAATTTGGCTTGGGTTTTGATGAGTGAATAGGAGTTCACTGATCAGGGAAGGGAAAATCCCAGGTCTTATTTGTCCACTGGTTTAACATGAAAAAACAACCCTGTGCAGAATACATGAGTGCTAGGAGGTGCTCTAAGGTGGCAGGAAAGCATGACTTAGGAATGAGACCATTCTGGGTCTGACGGTAGAGTTCCCTGATACTGTAATTTTGGCCTCTGCCCCACTGGTCAGGCCTCCAGCCCTTCTCTGGGCTCTGTTGGAAGAAAACTTGGCCCAAAGCAAATTTCTCTCTCCGAGTGTGCCATCCAGTGCCTTGATAACTGGGAGCACAGAGGTCAAGGGAGGACATTTTATTGGTGCTGCAGAGAGTCAAAATACACGGATGGGAAGCCTTCCCCATCTCCCTGCCCCCTGCCCTCTTCCCCGCCTGCCCTGGCCACAACCACCAGGCATCCTCATCTCTTTTAACCTGTTCTTGCTTGGCCCTGAAATAGCTTGGCTCAGTCCTTGACCTGCCATTTCCTAGACCTCTCACTTGGCTCAGTGGTTCAGGACCCAGACTCCTATGTGGCCATCTCCAGTTATTCCTTAGGTCCAGACCTTGCACACACAGCCTGATTGAGTCTGCAGCCCCATAAGCACTCACAGGTAAGACCTCTTGAATAGCAAAAGCACACAATCCCAGGCTAGCTATGTGCCCCCAGGCTGTCACCCACTTGAATATGTGAGCCCACGCTCACAATTTCCAGGATCAGATAGATCAACTGTAGGGCAGAACTTGTGGAGTGGGCACACCTGGGCTGTTTGTGACAGTAGCCCCTCATCGCTTAAACAGCAGGGAATGCAAAGCCATGCATGGATTTGGTCTCAGCTGAATTTATTTGCATCTCCCTTTGGATGAGTCAAAAGCATGTCTGATTATCATGTATTATCTTTTTTTTTTTTTTTTTTTCCGGTACGCAGGCCTCTCACTGTTGTGATCTCTCCCGTTTCGGAGCACAGGCTCCAGACGTGCAGACTCAGCGTCCATGGCTCACGGGCTCAGCCGCTCTGCAGCATGTGGGATCTTCCCAGACCGGGGCACGAACCCGCGTCCCCTGCATCGGCAGGCGGACTCTCAACCACTGCGCCACCAGGGAAGCCCTGTATTCTCTCTTTTCAATTTAGAGTTTCCCCACGTGGCAAGTGAGAATGGGGCTTCCTCACCTGTTTCACTGAAGGGAAAGTCAAGACATTAAAGAGTGATTTGCCCACAGTTCCTTTATTTAGCAGACACGCATGGAGCACGTGCTCTCTGCCGCAGTCTCTGCAAGCACAGGGCGTTCAGGAGAAAGCAAACCAAAGGGCCTGTCCCCAGGAAGCTTGCATTCTAGTGGGGAACACCAACAACAAATAAATACGTCAAAATATGTCAGCATATGTCATATGCTATTCAGATGGATAAAGTAGGGAGGGGGAGAGTGATTGACAGGATGGGGAGAGTGTTGTTGTTTCACACAGTTGGTTCTGGAAGGCCCTGCAGAGGAGGTGACGTCAAAGAAGAGATCTGATATATATGTGAGGCTAGGGTGTTCCAGGCCGTGTGACAATGTCATAACCACACTGAGTGCCCTCAATCTTTTCTCTCTCTACCGCTGGCTCCCTGCAGCGAGGCAGGGACTCTTTGAAAAAAAGGATGACAACTACTCATCTTTGGGTCTTCGGTTTTGATGGCGGTTCAGATGCTATTGGCACGTTTCCACCTCCACCTCCAGAAGGGCTCGTGTGATACTGAATGCCCAGTCCAGGAACAGTGCCTGGAATAGAGGAGAATGTTTCTGACTGACTGCGTTGCAGATAGAATGCGCGATTAGAAGCCTGCAGCTGGAGGTGAGGCATGGGCCTGGGGCCAGAAGCACATCCTAGGAGAGAGGCAGGAGTGATTTCAGTCTGAAATCAGACTCTAATTTCAGTCCCTGCGGTTGATCCAGTGGCTTCATGTTGGTCTTCTACAGAAAAACAACTGCAAACATCTATATTGTGCTAGCCACTGTTCTGAGCACTTTATATGCATTAATGCATTTAATCCTCATAAAAGCCCTGTGTGATAAGTGCTATTATCATTCCTATTTTACAGGTCAAGGTTCTAAAGCACAGAGGGGTTAAGTGATTTAACTGAGGTCACACAGCTAATAATTGGCAGAGCCAGAATGTAAGTAAGTCCAAGAGTCCCCGTTCTTATGCTTACACTATAGTTTCATACCCCATATCCTTATCCCATAGACTGGTTCCCTAGATCTTTAACTGGGGTGTGTGTGTCCTCAGAGGCTCTGGGATGAGCCAGAGGGTTTTTGAGACTTAACTTCCAAGAAGGTAATATTTAAGCAAAGATTTCAGAAAAAAATTAAGTATTTAATTATAATTAATTTAATACATTTTTATACTGTGATGATGACAGATATAATGGCAAAATCCAGGAGGTTTTTTTTTTTTTTTTTTTGCCAGGAGTATTTTTAATATAAAAAAGGACAGAGCTTTCCAGGAAATGCCACCCTGATGGTGAGTTGCAGGGTTTCTGTCCCCAGACCCTTCCCTTGGCCCCTAGCCCAGGGTGAACTGTCCTTGTCTGTGATTTCCCCTCATCCCAGCACAAGAAGTATGCGAGTACACAACACACACACACACACACACACACACACACACGCACACACACAGAATCCCCAGCCACTGTGGCTGTCTGGATGGAAGGGATCACGGGCCATGTCAGGCTGGGCTGCGGTCCCTCTTTCTGATTATTCTTCTGTGGGCCCGGGCCACTGAGGCCGAGGGGGCCAGGCAGGGAAGGGGCTGGGTCTTGGCTCTCCACGGGAGCCTGCACAGGGCTCAGAGATTCCAATTTGTGCCTGTGGGGTAGCGTAAGGCTGATCCTCCATAACACCACCAAGACAGTCACACAGGAGCACCAGGAGGATCTCCTGGTCCTCTGCACCTGGGCCGGCATCCGATTCCCAGAGCACATCCTTTGATATTCCCTCCCGCAGGGTGACAGGTATGTTCTGTGGCCCCTGTTTTCAATGTGCTTGTATGTGTCAAGCCCAGGGGTGCGTGTCCGCACTGCCGTGTGCCACAGCATGGGTCCCCCTGGGGAGGCAAGGCCCACAGGGGTTTTAAAGGCAGAGCGAGATGAATGGAAGCTGACACTTCCACCCGCTATTGACAAGGAGCTGAGGTGCCTTGCAGAGGACAGGCCTGGTAATTAATGTGCTGGTGTCTTCACTGACAAAGCAAAACAGCAAACACGCGAGCGAAGGAGGTGAGTCACGCAGGGAGACGGCAATGGTGGAAGGAAAAGGGCAAGGATGTGTGTGTGTTTCTGGGGGGTAGGAAGGGCTCGGGCAGAGGAAGCTGAGAGGGAGAGAGAGAGAACAGGATTGTCTGTGCATCTGTGAGGAAATGCATGTGTGAGAGGGAAAGAAACGGGAGAGAGTGTGTGTGAGAGGGAACGCAGGGGTGAGAAGAGATGTGTGTGTGATTGACAGGAGGAGGGAGGGAGGCAGGCAGGGTGGGGGACAGCGGGCCTCTCTCACCCCTCCTTCAGCCACAGGGGCTTCTGGAAAGCCCTGCAGTTTGGAGAGAGGGACATGCGGGAGAGGTGAGATTTCATTACCTTTCCCTTTGTGTGATATTTTCGTGTTAGAAATGTAACACTGGAGCTATAAATAATCCACTCACAGCTGCAGCATCCAGGAGATTTATGGCGCATGCCAATGCCAGCCAGCTTTGGGCTGAGGGGGGTTTGCTTTACGAAGCCAAGATGAAAGGCTGATTTTCCAGCACTCGGCCCCCCACCCCCCGATCCTGCCCCCACCTACTCAATCCCTCCCTCCTGACCTATGGAGCCAGGGGAGAGAGAAGCTCAAAAATGCTTAGACCCCCCTTTGTCCTGGGCAGCCTGGGGCATGACAGGAGCCGAGTTCCGAGTGGGCAGCTTGCAGAGGTTGGGGAGAGAGTGAGGGGAGCAGGGTGGGCAGAGGTGCGTGCCCTGCCCTAGGCTCCCACTTTGTCAGCTGCCTCAGACAAGGCACAGGCTGGTGGCGCCGACAGGTGGCCCAGACACAGACGGGCTCAGGCCTGATGAGGTCCCTGGGGTGGTGGCCCCCAATCCTTGCTCTCCTATGGGGGCGGGGCCCTTGTTCTCTGCTTCCTCAGCAAAGACTGTGCTTGGTGCAGGACTCCATGGGGGCTGGGCTGCTCTCTGTCCCGGGAGAGGGGGCTTCCCTGTTGACCTGGGAAGGGGCCATTCCCCACGAGCTTGGGGGCTGCTGGGTTGGACGGTGACACCGCCGGGCAGAGGCAAACAGTGTGTCTGGGGCAGTGAGAAGGCAGGGAGGAGGCATCTCGGTCTCCCCAGACCACCTCCTGGGATCTGCCTCCAGTGGTGAGGGCAGATGGAGAAGGTGAGGGGAGACATTGGGGAGCCCAGCTTGTCCTCAGGACCCACGGGGCTGGAGGAAGAGGAGGAGGGTTGGGGTCTCGGGGAGAGGAGCTGGTTCAAGGCGCCACTGCGACATGCTGGTGCCTCCCTGCAGTTTCCCACCAGAGCACTTAGCCTGCTGTGTCCCCCACAAGCCCGAAGCGAGGCCTCCTGAGGGCAGGGAATATGCCCGCACTGCTCTCATTGCAGCCTGCTGACCACACGGACCCTGGGCCCTGAGCGCAGGGCATCAGTCCTGCTGGCCGGTCAGACCCTGGTGCTGACGTGTGTGCAAGCCCCGCGGGCCGGAGCCCCGGGTGCAGAGGGAGAGGCCAGAGCCCCCTGGGTCTCCCTCTGCACTTGGTCCCTCTGGCCAGTCCTCAGGCTGCCCTGCCCCTGGCCCTCCTGCCCGCTCTGTGGCCCAGTTACCTCAGGTGTGGTTTCCACTTTGCTTTTCTTCTAATTCCCTGAGCAAATATGGAACATCCGGAGAGACACTCGAATCCTGGGTGGGGATGGAGGCGGTCACGCAGCTGACTACTTCCCAAGGCAGTTCAGTCAAGATAAACACACCTCAGCTGCAGGCCTCTGGCAGAGGGTGGCTGTTGAGGGACTGGGGTGCCTGCCCAGCGGGCAGGTGGGGCCCTTCCCTTCGAGGATTCCTCCGGGGAGAGGTGTCTGTTGCAGGACCGTCAACTTCAGGGCAGCCGCACGTGGGTTGTGGCAGGGTCTTGTCTTGGGACCGGGGCAGTCTGTCCGTTTTCAGCCTCCAAGAGCAAACCATGTCTGGGAATGGGACACACACGGTAGGATTCACTCCCCTGGGGTGTCCCGGAGGCAGCTCAGCTGAAAACAGGAATGACCTCAGAGCAAGCTTGCCTAATTTTATGAATGGCAGAGCCACCAGGTTCACAAGGGGAACTGGGAGCCTCTGAGGACCTCCCTGACGTGTGGCTTAGATGCATCTTCGTCTGATGCATCCCTGGTGCACCTGCCAGGGGACCACTCACCACTATATACATCATCACTCTGCCCTGGCCCTTGTGCCAATCAGGGTTCTTATTGGGAACAAACTGAAGTGGACTCTGACACTTTTAAGCAGAGGAAAGATTTGTTGGGAGGATTTGGGGATGCTCACAGCATCAGCAGGAAGGCTGGAGATGCAGCTCAGGCAGATCTAAGGGCTGCTAGGTAGTCAGCATCGTTGCCAGGGTCACACCGCAGGGCAGTCTGCTTAGGATGCCTTTGCTGGCGTCACCCCTCTGCCATCCACGGTGTGATGATGGTTAATTTTATGTGTCAACCTGACCGGGCCACACGATGCCCCGATATTTGTATTTCTGTGAGGCTGTTTCTGGATAAGCTTAGCATCCGAATCTATAGACTGAATAAAGCAGACTGTCCTTCCCAATGTGGGTGGGCTTCATCCAATCAGTTGAGGGCCCAAATAGAACCAAAAGGTGGAGGAAGGGAGAATTTTCTCTCTCTGCCTGACCACCTGAGTGGAGACATCGGTCTTCTCCTGCCCTTGGACTGGGACTTAACACTATTAGCCCATAAAAACTTCCCAGGAAGGGAAATTCCCATCCTCGGCCCCCAAACGGCGCAAGAACATGGGTGATTTTCTCAGTTTGCTCATCGAGAGCTCCATCCTTCTATCCTCCCCCCGGACTCCCGCTCCGACTCTGAAGTCCAGGAGGCTGACCGGTGTGGGGGCCACATCAGCTGAAGTCTCACGCCTTCTGCTTGCGATTGGATTTGTCCAGTGGGACTGTTTGGGGGGTGAGAGGACAGAGGCTGGGGTATTTGCTCCCCTTTCTACTTCCCTTTGCAGCTATGACTCTCTCCAGCTTCCGGTCAGCTCCCTCCCTGTCCCATCAGGGTCTTCACTGTTCTTTGTGGTTGCCCTTGGCACTGCCCACCCTTGGTAAAAGGGTGAAAGACTCCTCAACTGCCCTGTGTGAGGCTAACACCTCTTTCCTGTTGGAATCTCAAATGATACAGAAACTTTGGAGACTGGGAGGCAACAGAGCCCCCACCAATGCCCACAACATGGTGGCACCGATGCCCACGGGAGGCAGGCAGCCTGGTAAAGCGGCAAGAGCATGAACTTGGAGACAGACCTACTAGGGTCTGAATTTGCAGCCCAACTTTTACTATCTGTGTGAACCTGGTCAAGTTCCTCAACCAGGCTGGCCCGTCTTTGTTCCTCATCTGGGAAATAAAAGTTAATTTTCATCTCCTGGATCTGTCAGGAGAACTGCATGAGAGATTTATTAAGTACTTGGCACTTAGGAGACCGGTGATGGCAAAAGGGTCCACCTTACGTGCCAGTTCCAACTGATCAGAAATGGCTCCTTGCAGCACTGTGTGGAGAAGAAGTCTGACTCCCCGTCCTGGCCCAGAGGTGATGGGTGCCCTCATGATTGATTCGTGATGGCTGTCACGTTGTGGACCAGGAAGTGGCAGTAGAATGGACTTGCCTTCTCTGTAGTAGACACTCACTAAATGAGAGCTATCAGTTTTCCTATTTCTCTGCTCTTTGGGAAGAGAAGTAGGATTCTGCTGGGGTCAGAAAGACCAGGATCCTGCTTGACCAGCAGGATCCATTCCCGCCAGCACCGCCCAGGTCCTGAGTCACTGAGCCCGCTGTCCTGGCTCAGCACAGACTTCACGGCGGCGAGGATGGCCCAGCCAGCCCTTTCCTTTATCAGCAAACTGCTGCAGCCCTACCTAGATTGTTTAAGGTCTTCTTCCTCCTGGGACCTTCTCTTGCTCTTTTCAATCCTCAAATGCCAACCTTATCCTCCTGCCAACAGATGCCACACACACACACACACACACACACACACACACTCTCTCTCTCTCTCTCTCTCTCACAGGTGCACCACCTCCTCCCCATAGTAAGTTATAGGGAATTATTAACTTGAATTTCTCCACCACGTGTCACCCCGCTTTCCAAATCTCCCCCATTATCTCCTGCCCCAACTCAGGGGACCTGACATTATTCCAGCAACACATACCAGAGTTGGTTGAAGACAGAATAAGTAGAAGATAAATCACGGCCTCAGGCACCCTATGGGGTGAACTGGAGCCTTAGTGGTTGCCAAGTGGCCCCTGGAGTAACAAAGAAAGAAAAGGGAACAAGGAATCCTTTTCAGAAATCATTTTCTTTCTAGTTTCAGTGGCACCTGGGAGTAACCTTCATGTACTCATTTAGTTAAGAAATATTTATTGAGGCCTTCCCTGGTAGCGCAGTGGTTGAGAGTCCGCCTGCCGATGCAGGGGACACGGGTTCGTGCCGCGGAGCGGCTGGGCCCGTGAGCCATGGCCGCTGAGCCTGCGCCTCCGGAGCCTGTGCTCCGCAACGGGAGAGGCCACAACAGTGAGAGGCCCGCGTACCGCAAAAAAAAAAAAAAATTTATTGAGCACCTCATGTGCTGGGCACATGTATGCTCTCTGCCCTGAAGGGGAGATGGACAAGTAGAACCCGGTGGGTGCTGGGCAGCACAGGGAGCCCTGAGATGGAGCTGAGCACGGGGGCAGGGGGAACATCTGATCGGAGCGACACGGTGGCACGATCAGAGGTGACTTTCCTGAGAAAGTGGCTCCTGAGGCAAGTCTGGAGGGATAAGGAAGCTGGTCCAGGCGGCAGCAGGGGCAGCATGTGCAAAGATCTGAAGGTGTGTGTTTGAGGAGCTCCTGGTTGCTGCCAGGTCACTGGAGCTGGGGCTCCAAGCCAGAAGGGAAGAAGTGATGGGAGAAGCCAGCGGTAAGGGAGGGGTGGGGCAGGTCCTCCAGGGCCTTGAAAAGGCCTTTCTGAGGAGTCCCACCTCCTCGTAGCCTGTCCTCTGCCCTCCACCCCCCTTAGCAGGTGAGGTTCTAAAGGAAATCTCCCATTTCTCCTCCTCCCACTAGCTGTAGCACTTCCCAGGGATTTAGGGGCAGACGCCCTCCCCCCATGGCCTGTTGATACCGACCCGGGGTCTTGGCCTTCCCCAATCAATAGAAATTAACCAGAGGCCAGAAGAGAAATTCAGGCAAGGCTTTGGGAGGGGGGGGGGGGGCCCTGCTGCAGCAGCGGGGAATGAGAACAAACAACAGGTTCCCTTGTTTGCTCGCTAGCTGAGGGGGGCAAGCTTTTTCCTTATACGGGGTAGTGGTAGGGGTGTATCCAGGGATCAGGCCGGAGGGGTGGCTTAGGTGTTTTTCTCACCCCTCAGGTGGTGTTAAGTGCACGGGGCATGCTCAGTACCCTGCTTTTGCTCCTGACACCCCGTTTTTGCTCCTGGCTCTTCAGAAATGGCAGTTGGGTTTTTTTTTGGTCTTTTTGTATCTTTTGGGTCCAGAATTTGCCCCAACTGCGCAGGCCCGCAGTTATTTTTAGTCCCATATAGTTTCTTTGTATTTTGTAGCTCGAGGGGAGGTGTGTCCAGGTGCAAGCTTCGTGGCCCTGCAGCAAAGGGTCTCAGGTCCCAGGCCTGCCTCACTGTGAGTCCTCAAGAGTGTCGTGAGAGCTGATGGATGCTGGGCGTGGGTGCGCAGGGGGGTGGCAGTGCCTGAATGAGGAGGAACTAGAGAACTGGGGATTGAGGCAACCTGATGAATGAAGGCTTTAATGCAGTCTGGCTAGTAACTGGCTGACCCAACAGTCAGGTGCAATTTAGGGTGAAGCAGGCATTCGTTTGGGCATTTTGTTTCTCCAGTGACTATTCGCAATTAACACCTCCTCTTGTAAAAACCCTAACACCTTTCCCCAGCTACCTCCCCTGCTCAGACCTGCTTCTCTTTGGAAAATGGGGAATGGTGTGTCTGTGTAGCCCTATGTGTGTGTGTGTGTGTGTGTGTGTGTGCATGAAAGCATCTCATGTGTGAGGACGTGTGTGTATAAATGGGAGTGCCTGTGCTTGTACCTGCATGAAAATATCTGCTGGTGCCGTGTATGGGAGAGCCTGTGTGCATGAGACTGTGTGCCTCTGTGCACATGGGGGAACACGGATGCATGCATGTTCACATGTGTCCAGGAGAGTCAGTGGGTCTTTATGAGTGTGAGTGACTGTGAGGTGTGTGAGTGTTTGCAGTGAGTGTGCATGGGATTCTGTGCAAGTGACCGGCATGATTGTCTTTGCAGGGGAGAAGTTGTTGCGCTGGGTTACTTACATGAACCAAAGCAATAAAATGCCCAACTCCTCTCCCTGCTTCTCCTCTTGTAATCCATTCTCCACCCAGCAGCCAGTGTGAGATTTAAAAAATGCAAATCAGATCGTGTCACTTCTAGGCTGAAAACCCTCTGATGGCTACTCACTGCATCTGGAATAAATCCAACCTTTGACTGTGGCCTGGAGGATGTGCTCCCATCCCAATCTTTGAACCTTTGTCCTCATCTCTTCCCACTCCTCAGGCAGGCACCCCTGCCTCAGTCACATAGGCACGAGCCTTTATACCTGCTGCCCCCTTCTCCGGACCCCTTGGCTGCCGGGCACTGTCTCGGCTCCAGATTTCAGCCTGACATTATCAGTGGGGCCTTCCCTGACTCCCCTCAGTACTCATCTGTCCCATCACTCCGACTTCTTTCCTCCCCAGGGCTAGGTCAGTTAGGTCTGAAGCGGGTGCTGAGACAGAGTTAGTTGTGCCCAGGAGTTTGTGTGGAGCAGCCCCTGGGAAGGAGTAGAGAGAACTCCAGATTGGGCAGGTCAGGGAGAGGCCAGCAGACCACAGTACAGATCTGATAAGGTCTCTGCCAGCAGCCTCCTATGTGCACGGAGCAAAGACTGTCCACTAGAGGAGTCCTGAATTAGGTGGAAATGGCTAACCTTATACCATAGCCGGCTCAGTCAAGGGCCGGAACCATCAACTCAAAAGCCAAGGTTCAAGAGAATGAGAAGACAAACCACAGATGAGAAAACACTTGCAAAAGACAGATCTCAGGAAGGACTGGCCTCCAAAATATACAAAGAACTCTTAAAACTCAATAATAAGTTGATTTATAAAAAATGGGCCAAAGACCTAAACAGACACCTCGCTAAAGAAAACATACAGTTGGCAAATCCAGAACGCTGACACCACCAAATGCTGGTGAGAATGTGGAGCAACAGGAACTCTCATTCATTGCTGTTGGGAATCAAAATGGTACAGCCACTTTGGTGTTTTTTTAATAAAACTAAACATACTCTTCCCACACGATTCAGCCATCACGCTCCTTAGTATTTATCCAAAGGAGTTGAAACTTATGTCTACACAAAAACCTGCACACAGATGCTTATAGCAGCTTTATTCATAACTGCCAAAACTTGGAAGCAACCAAGATGTCTTTCAATAGGTGAATGGATAAACTGTCGGACGTCCAGACAATGGAATATCATTCAGCACTAAAAAAAGAAATGAGCTTTCAAGCCCTGAAAAGACCCAGAGGAATCTTTTTTTTTTTTTTAAGGTAGGATTTCTTGCATTCACCTTTTTTTTTTTCTTTTTAATAGATTTATTTACATAATTTTTGGCCACGTTGGGTCTTCGTTGCTGCACGCAGGCTTTTCTCTAGTTGTGGCGAGTGGGGGCTACTCTTTGTTGCGGTGTGCGGGCTTCTTACTGCAGTGGCTTCTCGTTGCAGAGCACGGGCTCTAAGCTCATGGGCTTCATTAGTTGTGGCAGGTGGGCCCAGTAGTTGCGGCTCATGGGCTGTAGAGTGCAGGCTCAGTAGTTGTGGCGCATGGGCTTAGTGGCTCCGCGGCATGTGGGATCTTCCTGGACCAGGGCTCGAACCCGTGTCTCCTGTATTGGCAGGCGGATTCTCAACCACTGCGCCACCAGGGAAGCCCTGGAGGAATCTTAAATGCGTATTACTAAGTGAAAGAAGCCAATCTGAAAAGGCTACTGTATGATTTTAGCTCTATGACATTTTGGAAAAGGCAAAACTATGGAGATGGTAAAAAGATCAGTGGTTGCCAAGGGTTAGTTGGGAGGGAGAGAGGGATAGGTGGGGCACAGGGGATTTTCAGAGCAGTGAAGCTCTCCTGTGTGATACTACAGTGGTGCATACTTGTCCAAATACATAGAATGTACAACATAAGAGTGAACCCTAGTGTGAACTGTGGACTTTGGGTGATAATGATGTGTCAGTGTAGGTTCATTGATTGTAACAAGTGTACCATTCTGGTGGGGATGTTGATGGTTGGGAGGAGGCTGTGTGTGAGTGGGCACAGGAGCACATAAGAACCCTGTGTACTTTCTGCTCAATTTTGCTGTGAACCTAAAAATGCTCTTTAAAAAAAATCTGTTAAAAAAGAAAGGAAGTAAGGAAGAAGGAAAGAAAAAAAAATCCTCAGACTTTCCCTGGGCTCCCTTCTCCTCTCTCTCCACCCTCATCCTTTCCTTCTGCTGTGCAAGTATTTTCCGACTTCCTCACAGGAGGACATGTTTGCTAGGCATGTCTGTCTGTCTGTCCTTCTCTTTTACGTTTTGCCTTGAGCCTTTGTTCAAGATTTTCCCGCTCAGGGGCCAGGCTGACCTGGAGATTTTTCATCTCTGCAGTTCCTCTGCCAACCTTGCAGACCCCCATTCCAGCTTCCTCCCAACCCATCGAACTTCTAGGAAGAATTCACCAACAAATGACAGCTATGATCCGCTCTGTAAGCCCTGTCCTGTTGTAAATATGTCCCCTGACACCCAGCCGAGGAGAAGAAAATTCAAGAGTGGAGAGAGAAGCAAATCCTGGATGTCTCAGCAGCACCTCCTACCAAGCTTAATCTCACCTCCTTTG
Source organism: Aethalodelphis obliquidens (assembly GCF_003676395.1). Lineage (NCBI taxonomy): Eukaryota > Metazoa > Chordata > Mammalia > Artiodactyla > Delphinidae > Aethalodelphis > Aethalodelphis obliquidens. The sequence goes on along the minus strand of NW_020837965.1, from coordinate 2,939,300 downwards.
GTGTCAGAGTGAAGCAAGAGAAAGACGTCTTCCCTCTCTGTCTCCAGGGATGGACTTGAGGGGAGTCCACAGACTGTGTGCTGCATTTCCATTTCCCAGGCCGTGATTAAAACTTCCAGAGGCACCAAGCTCCGAGAAGATTAGGCCATCTCCACCTCCCTGAGCAGTACAAAAGAAATCAATACTAAGCCACAAAATAAGTGTGAGGAAGCCCTTTAACGTTTTCAATTCTCCCATGATGACTATTTTGAAGTTTTGTATTTTTTGAAATATAAAATGCAAAATTCTTAAATGTTTTTCTTCTTTGCTGATTCCCTAAGTATGGGTTTGGTTTTGGGCTTATCTGTAATCAGCCCAGCTGAGCTTCCTGTCCCCCACCAGGCCTGCTCTTGCTGAGGCTGCAGAGGGTGGCTCCAGGGTTGACCTTGAGGACTTCAGGGGTCCTTCCATGAAAACAGGCCTGGGGTGGGGTGGGGTGGGGTGGGGAGGTCACGTAGTCAAGCTCAGGGCTGACGGGGAACAAATTAATTAGGGAACAGGGAGGGAAGAGTCTTGGACTGGCATTGGGAGGGGTGTTTCTCCTTGGCTAGGGTAGCTCGGCTTAGAAAATCAAGCTTGAATCAAATCAACAGATAGCTGCTGAGGTCCGTTGTAGGCAAAGATCCAGGCTGGAGTGTGAGACCAGGAGTGGGGTCTTTTTTTTTTTTAATTTTTATTGGGGTATAGTTGATTTACAATGTTGTGTTAGTTTCAGGTGTACAGCAAAGTGAATCTGTTATACATACACATATATCCACTCTTTTTTAGATTTCTTTCCTATATAGGCCATTACAGAGTATTGAGGAGAGTTCCCTGTGCTATACAGTAGGTCCTTATTAGTTATATATTTTATATATAGTAGGGTGTATATGTCAATCCCAATCTTCCAATTTATTCCTCCCCCCCCTTACCCCCTGGTAACCATAAGTTTATTTCCTACATCTATAACTCTTTCTGTTTTGTAGATAAGTTCATTTGTATGTAGCTTTTTTTTTAGAATTCACATATCATACACCCCAGTGTTCACTGCAGCACTATTTACAATAGCCAGGACATGGACGCAACCTAAATGTCCATCAACAGAGGAATGGATAAAGAAGATGTGGTACATATATACAATGGAATATTACTCAGCCACTAAAAAAGAATGAAATAATGCATTTGCAGCAACATGGATGGACCTAGAGATGGTCATACTGAGTGAAGTAAGTCAGACAGAGAAAGACAAATATCTCATGATATCGCTTATAGGAGTGGGGTCTTATCATGCCTGGGGGTAGCAGCCTTGGGCTCCTCTGACCTGGGTGTGGCTCAGATGGTAGAACGGAATGGTCAGGCGCTCACTGTGATGCTGCCCATCAGCTCAGGTATATTCCCTCCTGTAAGTGTTGGAGGATCCTTTCTGCATCACACATGGGCAAACTGAAGCCAAGGTCACATGCCCAGTGAGGGAAGAACCTGGCTTTCTAACTAGTTCAGTGTGATTCTGCCTCATGGTGACCCTCAGGGTCCAGAGTCTGGGGCTCCTCACTGGTGAATCTTATCATCACCTGGCTCCTCCTGAGGCTGGAGGGAAAGGGGATCGGCCTGCAGGCCTTTATGTCATAACTGCATATTTAGTCCTACTATGTGCTGGTAAATGCTTCAAATATATCGTCTCATCCACACAACACCATTTTGCAAAATGGACCCTATTTTGCAGACAAGCTCAGAAAAAGAAAGAGACTTGCCTGAAGTGACACAGAGAGCATGTGGTGGGGCCTTCCGGCCCATGAGTGCATCTGCGGAGCCCATCTGGCTTCCAGCTGAAACTCAGGTCACGGCATCTAGCACAGTGACTGGTCTGTTATGGGCAAGAACTAAGTATCTGGTAAAAGAATGAATAAATGAATGATCGATTAACTCCTTCTGGTCCCAAATCTGTGTTCTTCCTGGTTTCCACCTAGTCTGGGGATCTGGAAGCTGAAAGCACAAGCCCTGGGTCTTCCTGGTGGGAAAGGCTCCCAGGGTGTGCTGGTGAGATCACCCTGGGTGAGGGGCTGCAGCAGGGCCAGGGCGTCCTGGCTTTGCCGATTCAGGGAACCCCTGCCCTCACCCTTCCCCTGTACAGCCGCTCCTGGTGGCCACGTGCAGTCCCAGAGGACCCTGGAAGGGGTTCACCACAGAATAAACATATGGGCTATACACCCAGTGATTTAGAAGAGCCTGCTGTGCTGGCCTCCCCCTCCCCCAGCCTTGCTGTTGCTGTGGCAACCGGCCTCACCAAACCAGATCTTGCTGAGGGCATCCCAGTTAACCCCTTCCTGGCACAGCAGGGTCCTCAGCTACGTCAGGTCCCCCGTCTACGTGGCCCGAATGCCCATGACACTGTTGCCCAAGAGCCACCAGAAGAGGCAGGGTGGTGCTGTGGGCAGAAGTGGAGGCTGCGGGGGCCAGAGGGCCTGGTTGAATTTTGGGGTCAACTGTGTGAACTTGAGCACTCCAGTAAACCTTTAAAGCCTCAGTTTAATGCACCTCATGGTGCGTGCCCTCATGGGTTGCTGTAAGGGTTGGATGAGGAGTGCACAGGAATGCCTAGCAGGATACTTGGCACAGTTAAGGCAAGTCACAGGAGGAGCTGCTCTGTGCACAGATCCAGTCCACTCCCGTTACTGCAGGGCACGTCGCGGGGGGCGGGGGGGGGGGGGGCGCACGCAGTCAGACACACAGAGCAGTGATTCATCTGGAAAAAAGGAAGCCCACAGCCACTCAAACTGTATCAAGCCTGGAGGTTGCCCTGGGAGATCCCCATCAAACAGTCCATTCATTCCACCTTGAACTCAAACCTCTCCAGGCCCCAGTGGGCTCTGGGACTCCCAGAAGGAAACTGATGGAGAAGAGGGCAGGTCTGTGAGCACAGAGACCGGGGCTGAGTGGGGCGAGGGGAGAAGGCGGGGCTGGGCCTGGACCTCTGGAAGTCAACTTGGCAGAAGTGAGTTTGGGGCCGCCTGCTGTCAACTCCAATTGAGCAAACAGGTCCCTAAGGGAAGTGACAGCAAAGAGTCCAACAGACCAGGCAGTATTAATGGCCACCGTTTATTGAGGGTCAGCCAGGGGCCAGAGTGATAAATGCAAATAAGGCCACATTCCCCCCACCCCTGCTACAAGCCCTTAGATGGCTCCTCCCTGCTGTTGTCACCAGGACCCAAACCCTCAATATGGCCTACAAGATCCCCGTGTCCTGAACCCCGCCCACCTCTCAACTCACTTTGCCCCCGGTCACCAGGTTTTCTTTGGTTTTTGTTTCTGTTTTCAAATGAACTGTGTTTCTCCACCCTCAGGGCTTTTGCACAAGCAGGTGCCTCTACCTGGATGCTCATCTATTATCTTTCCCCAGTTTTATCAACTGTAAGAGACACACGAAAAAAGACCAGCTTTTTACTCTGAAATAATTTGGGGCTACATAAAAGTTGCAAAAAACAGTATAAATAATTCCCGTATTCCCTTCACTCAGTTTCCCCAAATGTTGGCTTTTTGGCATGTTTACATTTGTACTGGTGTGTTAGATGCTAGAGCCATTTCTGTGTGTCTCTTCCCAACTCCCCGTGCAGTGACCTCACGTTGGTGGCTTGAAAATGGCTGTGGAGGCAGAGCATCTACAGCATAGAAACTGGTAATCAGGGCCTTTTCCGCAGGAAATGCTGTTAAACATTTACCACCATACTACCCTTGTATCAATGTCTTTTCTTTCTCTCTCTTTGTTGTGTGTGTGTGCATCGCTCTTTATGTGTACGTACACTTATAGTCCTTTTTTTTTCTGAGGGGTTTGAGAATCGGTGACAGACATGTCCCTTTATCCCTAAATACTTTGGTGCAGATTTCTTAAAAAGAAGGACATTCTCATACAATAACCACAGTACATTTATCAAAATCAGAAAATTAGTATTTATACAACTCTATCCAACTCTATTTTCTGACCTTATTCAAGCGTCTCCAAATGTCCTACTAAAGTCGTTTATAGCAAAAAAAAAAAAAAAAAAAAAAAATTCTGCTCTGTGTACTATGTAAATATCTTCTGTCGTATCCCCTGCTGGTTGTAGTATCCATTTATGATTCTTGCCTAAAACAATTGATATTATGATGAGTAATGATTGGTAAATGGTGATTTTCTAATTCCATCATTTCTTCTACATTTGTTCCTTAGCATTTTTTGTTAAGGAAGAATGTTCTTTTCTTCCCTAATCATTTGTATGTTCATTAATTTATTTATTTTAGGATGGACTCATGGATTCCTATTTTGATCTTTGGGTTATATTCTATAACTCATTATTTATTTCAGTGCTCAAATTATGCCAGATTTGTCCAGGAGAAACCCCTTTAAGGCTCCATTCTTACTGACATGTCCTCAGTATTATTTTTTCTCTAAGCACATCATCACTTCCTGGCACAACAAAATGTTCCAGGGTCATTTTATTCTTTGCCTGAGTCAGCCCTGGAATTGGGTGTGTCCCCAAAGTGCTGGTTCCTTTCAGTGGAGAATGGCATTTAGAAACCAAGATCTGGGAACTGGGGTGCTCTGTGCTTCTGCGGAAGATACATCTTTCCAATCTCTGACAACAGTATGCATTTTACAGTCTACGGTGTGTACAATCCACTGGTCTAGCATTTGGCTCTTTTCCCTCTGGCCACTTTTCTGCTCTACCTGAAGCTTAGCCCAGCAGTGAGCCCTCTGCCAGGACCCCTTCCCCAACCTTCCCACCGTTCTCTCTGCCTGGTTCACACGCCCTTTTGTCCTGTCTCCCCTTTCCACTGAACCACAGTCTGGGAGCCTATCTGCCTGGAGATTTTATACCAGGCGAGCTTGCTGCAGGGCAAGGTGGATTTCTCTTGGATTTTACCCTATTCTGATCCCTGCCATTACAGACCTTCTTTGTTTTAAATTGGGTGGGAGATAGGAAACTCCTCTGGGGCTGAAGGAAAGCCTAAAAGAGTTCTTTCAGTAAGCACAAAATAACATTTCTAAGGGTAAGAATGCTCTGAGTCATAGTTAATTACTAGAGTTTTTCTTTCTTGGTGTTATCTAAAATAATAGTGTTTTAGATTCAGTGAACTAGATCACACCTAGTTATCCTTCAGAACGGAGCTCCCAGTACTTCCTCATGAGTACTTTTCCTCCACAGCACTCAACACAATCTAACATAGATTCTGGGGTCACTGGTGGTTCATACCTGTCTGAAGGCCCCCTGAGCACGTGCCCTGTCTCTCTTATATTCAGAGCTGTATCATCAATGCCTGGCACATTGTAGGTGCTCAGTAAAAATTTGTTGAATGAATGACTGAATTAATTTTATCTTCTCAATAATCTGCAAAGCAGAGATGACTCTCCCTGCTTTACAGATGGGGAAACTGAAGCTCTAAGGGACAAGGTTTGTTCAATGTTGTTCCACCCGTAAGTGGTGGGATGGGGATTCAAAACTGGACTTGTTGGAATCCAATATCTGTGCAAAGTGTTTCAATGGAGGACAAGCTTTTAGTGGAGGATTGAATTGAGTTTTTATTCCCATGATGAGTTTGGTTGCTGAAGGAGTTTCTAAGTTCTTAGAAATTAGGGCAGCACAAAAATGATCCAAAAGAGGGCACAGAACAGGGGCTGGTGCTGCAAAACTGCCGCGAGGGGCCCTCTGAGTGGCCACTGCCACTCATCTCATCCTTTGCCATACTGCTACTGGACCAGCCTGGACTGCCAGGTCCCATTAGGGAAGGGTCAGGCGGAGGTAGGGGCCAGGGACTTGACCCCAACCGTGAGCCCCACCCCCAGCTCCACCTGACTAGCCCTGGGCCCAGCCACGGTGACGTCTATGGCAGAACGCACTTCTCCCAAGGGCTCCACCATCTCATCTTCTCTGCCTCCTACACATGCCCAGCAGTTGGGCAGAATGGAGTTACACCTCTGCTCGGGAGATAGGGAAATGCAGTCCCAGAGGATATAAATACTCACCAGAGAGTAAATTTCTCCATCTGTACAATGGGAGGATTGGACTTGGTGATATCACAGGTTTCTCCAGTTCTCCTTGTAGTGGTTTGATGACCAGTGGCCCCTCCCCCAGCTTTCCTCGTCAGACCCCCAAACCTCAGGGCTTTTCTGCCCTCCTCCCAGGGGAAACAGTGCTTCCAATTGCTTCCCCTGGAACTGACCAGAGTCAAAACACAATCCTCATTCACATTTCAAAGGCCCCGATGGCCTAATCCAGATTAGACACACCAGCCACCTGGTCTCTGAAAGTCCCTGTCCTGGCCAGGCAGCTGGGTTGGCCTTTCATGAGATGTGGAAAGCACCTGTGGAGATGGTTTGAGAGGCACTGAAAGGCATTTCCACTTCTAAACAGATCTCTCCTAGAAATACCGCAAATTATAATGCTACTCACGCTTGCGCTCGTATGCATCAGGTGGCAGGTACTCATTTAATCCTTTACCATAACCCTGCGAGGCGGGTGCTACTCCTTCCCCATTTTACACATGAGGACACAGAGGCACAAGGAGGTTAAACGACTTGCCCAAGGTCAAGGTGGAGAATTTGAACTTCGTGAGTGCAGGTTCATAACCACTGCACTCCACTACCTGAAATTCCACTCTCGGCTGTCTTGCCTCTCATTTGGAATGCGAACACCATGGAAGATAGCCTTGGAACACCAGCATCTCAGTGACAAATTAGATGGGCCAGCTGGGCTGCAGACCACCGCCCACCGGCTGCTTTAGGGACTTCAGGCCCTGGGCAACTTCTGGTCAGCTCTACCTCCGGCCTGCCCCCTCCCCTCCTCACTGCCCCAGGGCCAGCCTTGAGCTCAGCGACAGACCAGACACACACCCAGGCCTGCAACACAGGTGAGAGGGGCTGCAGGTGACTAGAAATCACCTCCCAGTGTTCAGACAGGCCTGGGGTTCCTGGTGTCATGAAATGTGAAGGGCAGGGTCCCAGCCTGTTCTTCCTGAGGGACAAAGACTCTTGCTTCAGATGTGGTGAGGAGTGGGCTCAGGTACCCCAGAATGAGAGGCCATAGCGCTCATTAAAGATGGCTTTAAAATGAACTCCTGGGGGCTTCGCGGGTGGCGCAGTGGTTGAGAGTCTGCCTGCTAATGCAGGGGACACGGGTTCGAGCCCTGGTCTGGGAAGATCCCACATGCCGCGGAGCAACTAGGCCCGTGAGCCACAACTACTGAGCCTGCGCGTCTGGAGCCTGTGCTCCGCAACAAGAGAGGCCGCGATGGTGAGAGGCCCGCGCACCATGATGAAGAGTGGCCCCCGCTTGCCACAACTGGAGAAAGCCCTCACACAGAAACGAAGACCCAACACAGCAAAAATAAATTAATAAACTCCTAACCCCAACATCTTCTTAAAAATAAAAAGAACTCCTGGCCAGAGGGACTGCTACATTATGTGCCCTACTTAGGACCACAAATACAGCTTAAATAGACTTTAAATACAAACTCACCTGTCAGACTCAATCTACTTCCTGTGCACACAGGTACTGCATTCTCCAGAGGCTGTACCATGGGCTCCTGTGAGCACACCCAAGCCACATTCACATCTGCATTTGTACACACACACACACACACACACACACACATACACTTATAGTTGAGCCCCCAAGCACACCCAGCTTTCCAAAGCAGGCACCCACAGGTGATAGAAAGAGCATCATACCTTTATCAACTCTTATTGGGATAGAGACCCCCGGGGGAAAATTGCCTGGTGCTACTCAAATGGAGAGTGATGCTCTCCTTTCCTTCCCCACTTCCTCTCCACACATCCCTCACCCTGCTCTGGGAGCCACTCCTGTAGGGAGTGTGGCAGCTGGAGAGGTGAGAGTGTGCTGGGAGATACAGAGTCTGGCTCTCAGCAAGAAAGGGCTAGCCTAATGGGGTCAGAGTCTCCAGTATGGCAGCCGCGCCTCCCTCCCACCCCACCCCCATACAGACTCACACGCAGCTCCCAACCTGGAAAGAGGGCCAGCGCGCCCAAACCCAGAGCTCAGAGCGGTGGCAGCAGGATCATGGTTTGCCTCTGAAATCTGCATCCCTCACATGGCTACATCCTAAGGAGACGGATGGTGGTGGGGGAAGAGTGGGGTTGGGAAGGGGACGGCAGGAGGAGAAGGAGGAGGTGTGGAGAGAGGGAGACAGGCAGGGTGGCTGGGTTGGATGCCATGACCATGGGACTCAGCCTTCAGGCGGGACTGGGGTATCCATTGGTTAAGGGGGTGATTCAAACCCAGGCCTCTAGCCATAGGTGACCCAAAGGGACACCCCCTCTGGGCTCCCTCTTCTTCATCCATCATTCTAGAACCAAGACTCCTTGACCTTAACTTATTAGGGGTCAGGGACCTCTTGGAGGGATTTGTAAAACCTCTAGACCCCATGCCAGGAAGGTCTTCCTACACACGGTCATTAGCTACTACTGCCCAGGCCAATCTGACGACCCCTCCAAGGGGTTCATTAGGAACCTCACCCCAAATGGTGAAGCAGTGTTTTCCAAGAGTCAGCGGGGAATGCTTGCAACAAATACAGATTCCCAGGCCCAACCTCCCCCAAACATAAGTAAAATCTCTGGAGGATGGGCCTGGACCTGCATTTTAGAGGCACATCAGCCAGATTTGTGGGCTGGTTGTAGGTAGCTGTAGAGGGTCTGGGGAAGGGGTACTAGATAAGAAAGCAGATGCCTGGGCTCCAGCCTCAGACATCCTGATTTGAAAAGTCGAGATGGGGTTCAGGAATCTGCATTTTAATCAAGCAGCTCAATGATATTGATGCAAAGACCTTGGGGAGGGAAGGGAGAGCTATGACCCAGTCCTAAGTTATTAGGCTAGGTAGGGGCACAGGGAGGCCTGTTGATGGATTCATACGGTGTTCCAGAAGACTGTTCTAGAAACACATGTGCCAGGTCAGGTAACTGGTACTCCCCAGGGCTCAGTGAAAGGCCCTGAGGTGGGCTGGTACAGGAGCCCTTCTCCAGAAGGTGGGCAGCTGGTCTTAAGTCCCAGTTCTGTGCTCAGAACTGTGGGGCCTGGTTTTCTGCTTGTGAAATGAGGGGACTTCACAACTCCAGCTTCTGTGACCACGTAACAGTGGCCTTGGCCACGTGTCAGGGCATCACACAGCCCAGCATGCAGCCAGCTCTCCTCACCAGCACCCTGCCCCAACCCCAGAGAGGAGCTGGGGCCAGAGGCTATCTGTTCTAGTGCCTCCTCCACGACAGCTTCCTCGTGGGCCTTGAGGAATGCACCTGACAAAGCCACTCACTAACCCCGCGTTGTCCTCATCCCTTGAGACAGCCGGGACCCAATGGGCAGGATGAGAGTTTGACTGGGATGGTTGTTGGGGTGTGTGTGTGTGTGTGTGTGTGTGTGTGTGTTAGGGATGCATGGGCCCTGGTTGGAGGCTGAATTCTGGAGGTCAGGATGTGTGGGAAATCAGACCCACTAAGGCTGGGACCAGGCTGCCCTGTGCTCCTGCCACCTGTGGGAAAAGTGTTTCCAGGCCTGAGTGGATGTTCCTGGGGTGAGACACAGAGTGACAGGCTTTGGGTCCTCTCTACTAAGGCTCTGGAGTAAGATGCCGGGAGCGCAGAGACCACGTGGTGCCTTCCCTGGCCTCACGCCTTTCTGTGGACAGATCAGGCACCTTTCAGTCTGCAGGCAGCTACCTCAAGCTCCTAGCTCACTCCTCTTCTCTGCTCACTCTTCCCCCCGCCCCATTCCCTCCTCCTCCTCCAACCTTCTGGTTTGGAAGGGCAGCTGTGGGCAGCCACCTGCACCCCCCTCCCTTACATCCAGATTCCAAAACCCCAAGGAAGTGGGGTTGGTGAGAGGACGGAAAGGAGCCCAAGCCAAGTATCCTTCTCTGCCCCCCTTCCCAAAGTTCTCCCCAGCACCACTATTTTGTGTGCGTGTGTATCTTAAGTAGCTTCTTTTTAAAGAAAATACTGAAGTACAGTTGATTTACAATATTGTGTTAGTTTCAGGTGTACAGCATCGTGATTTTTTTTGCAGATTGTATGCCGTTATAGGTTTTTACAAGATATTGGGTATAATTCCCTGTGCTACACAGTAAATCCTGTTGCTTATCTATTTTATATATAGCAATTTATATCTGTTAATCCCATACTCCTAATTTGTCTCTCCCCCTCCCTCTCCCCTTTGGTAACCATGAATTTGTTTTCTCTGTCTGTGAGTCTGTTTCTATTTTGTATATAGATTCATTTGTACTATTTTTTAGATTCCACATATGAGTGATATCACATATTTGTCTTTCTCCGTCTGACTTATTTTACTAAGCATTATATTCTCTAGGTCCATCCATGTTGCTGCAAATGGCAATATTTCATTCTTTTTTATGGCAGAGTAATATTTCACTGTATACATACCACATCTTCTTAAGCCAATCATCTGTTGATGGGCACTTGGGTTGTTTCCATATCTTGGCTGTTGTAAATAGTGCTGCTATGACTATTGGGGTGCATTTATCTTTTTGAATTAGAGTTTTCGTCTTTTCTGGATATATGCCCAGGAGTGGGATTGCTGGATCACTATTTTTAGTGTGTTTTTTTTTTTTTTTGTGGTACGCAGGCCTCTCACTGTTGTGGCCTCTCCCGTTGCGGAGCACAGGCCCCAGACGTGCAGGCTCAGCGGCCATGGCTCACGGGCCCAGCTGCTCCACGGCATGTGGGATCTTCCCAGACCGGGGCACGAACCCGTGTCCCCTGCATCTGCAGGCGGACTCTCAACCACTGCGCCACCAGGGAAGCCCTATTTTTAGTTTTTTAAGTGACCTCCATACTGCTCTCCATAGTGGCTGCAGCAATTTACATTCCCACCAACAGTGCAAGAGGGTTCCCTTTTCTCCACATCCTCATCAGCATTTATTATTTGTAGACTTTTTGAAGATAGCCTTTCTGGCTGGTGTGAGGTGATACCTCATTGTGGTTTTGATTTGCATTTCTCTAATAATTAGCGATGTTGAGCATCTTTTCATGTGCCAGTTGGCCATCTGCATCTTTTCTTTAAAAAATGTCTATTTAGGCCTTCTTTCCAAGCACCACTATCTTAACCCCTGTTCCATAGGAGAAACTCACAGACTGAGAAAACCTGACAGTCCTGGTCGAGGAAACGGGCTGGCATTTAAAGTTCATTCAGTCATCACGTTCAGCAGCATCTACTATGTGCCAGGTGCTGGTGAGACAGCAGTGAACAGATGAGATAAAGTCTTTGCTCTCAGGGAAGCACTGACCATAGACAACAGGAGGCCCTCTTTGGGAGCCTTTGTGTCTTTCTGTCCCGGTTGGTGGTGAACAGCTGTCCCTAGCCCCCCTCCCCCACCTCGAGAGCCCAGGGAACAGAGGCAGGATTCAGTGCCACTCACTGAACGCTTGTTTTCTGTAGAATCCCCTCTCTGCCGGGCCTTGTCCTCCACCTGTCCCAGCGCCTCTGCACTTTTCCCCTGGGCAGCTGTCCCTCCCCGCCCCCTCCTTCTGTCTTGCCTGCCTTCCTCTCTCCCCTACCTTGGGGCACTGACCCTGCTTCTCAATCCTGGCTGGCCATCCGCATCCTTGGAAGAACCTTCACAATACATAGGACCCACCTGAGATGGTCAGACTCTGCAGGTGTGAGGGTGGGGTCCTGGCTTCTGATATCTGTAAGCTCTCCAGGTCCTTCTGAGGCAATTCCAGGTTGAGATCTTGGCGCCAAGGGCCTACAGGGAAGGCCTCAGGGCGTTTCCCCCCAGCTTTGACTTGGAGCTGTGATGCATTGAGGGATGGAGGCAGGGGTTTGAAGAAGGCTAGGTACCTCAAAGCCAGGTCAGAGGAGTCAGGACTGAGCCCAGCAGGTCCAGAGAGGGATGCTCACTTGTGGGGCTGATATATGCTCCAAGAGGGGAGTGAGGGGGCACCCTCTGCCTCCTTCCCAGGCCACCCTGAGAGCTCTCTGTCCTCAAGGCTGCAGAGGGCTCCTGGGGCAGAGCCTGGTTCTCTGAGGTCAAGGAGGGGAAGCGGGAGGAGTGAAGGAGTGGGGGCCGCTCTGTCTTCTTTCTCTCCTTTCCCTGTTAAATCCTGCTCATCCTTCAAGGCACAGTTCAATTTTTACCTCCTCGGGGAATCCTTCCCTTATTGCCCAGATGAAAACCAACCAATCATTTCCCCATAGGACTTCCTTTGGATTCACTCTGTGTGCTTGACTCATCAAACTGAGATTTGGAAACGACTTTGAAGTCGGCCAGTTCTCCTCTACTTCAGGCAGGCCTACGTGCTTACGTCTCATACGTGTGTACCCCTCACCCTGAGGTCAGAGCCCCCAATCCTTGGGGCCACCTGCAGGTATAGGGGCTCAGTTCCTTTGGTCACATCATTCCTGTGGGGTGGGGGCAGCGCCTGGAGCTCCTGGAGGACTGGGAACATGGCTTTCTTAGGCCCCTCTGGCCCCCAGCCCCATGCCAGGACTCTGCCTTTGAGGACTTTGGCCTGGAGTAACCAGGTGAGGGTTTGCTGCATACAGAGGGACTGGACACTTCAACCAGAAAACCTGCTGCATGACTGTGGGCAACCAGTCCTCTTTGTGGATGTGTGGAGCCAGACTACGGCCCCGTCTGGAAAGGGTTATGGGCCTTCTTCCCCCGCGTGTAGTACAAGAAAAACCCCATCCGAAAACAAGTAAAGAAACCCAGTGAAGATTCTGATTTTCCCCATGCTGACCTTCTCATTTTTAAATATCACATTCTAAAAATTTTTTTCTCACTTTTTTGGGTGTCTTGCTTTGCTGGTGACCTCAGTAGTATGTGTTACTTTGTGTGTTGGGAAATCCATCTTTGCATGTTGTGTGTGTGTATAGGTTTCCATGCATGGGTTATATATGCACACAGCCCATGTACACACGCACACATCACAACATACCGTATTGACTAGTGGTTCTCAACCGTGGCTGCCTGCTGGGAACACCTAGGGAGTAACAAAATCCCAGTGCTCAAGCCGCCCTCCAGTTAAAACAAATCAGAACCACAAGGGGTAGGGCCCAGGTGTGAATAGTTTGCAAATCTCCCCAGGTGATCCCTCTGTGCTATCACGGCTAAGAAGCACTGATACAGACGGCACTATGTCTGATGGAAATCCTTTACTGAACAGTTAACAAGAGTGAGCGTTCAGACTCTGAAATTAAGGGATGGCATCTGGAAAGAAGCAGACGGTAAAGGCTTGGCCTGGATGCAGTGTTCTCACCTGCAAAGTAGGACCTTTGGACAAGACCAATCTCTGGAGTCTTGCCCAATTCTTAGAAAATGCTTTGACTGCAATGGATGTGCTCAGGAAGGAGAGGAAGGAATATGCTCTCCGGGGAGAGGCCGGGCCCCCTCTCTAGAGGCTGACATGTCCTGGAGTTCTGAGCAGCCAAAGGGCCACAGCTGCTTCCTTTTTCATGATGGATATAAAGCAAGGGGACTCCTGCCCGCTTCCCACAGGAGCAGACAGCAGCCGGGCTGAGCTGCTGGGGAGCCGGGATTAGGCAGGGATTAGTGAGTGTGGTTCGGAGGGGCTCTGGAGCCTTGCAGCCAGCTCAGGAGTCTCAGGTCCAAAGATAGTAAATGGGAGAAGGAGATGAGACAGCATGTGGAAGGGAGGGGGCGATGAGGGAGAGGGGACAGTTGGCAAACTGATGCTTGGGCCATGAAAAGTTCATCTATTAACTACAAATTTTTAAAAAGTTTAATTACAAAGCTAAGATATTCTTATAAAAACGTGGACGATATTGAAGCATACAGATGAAAAGTTCTATTTCACCTCCCATTTCCTCCCGAATTCTGCTTCCTACTGTCATCATTTTGGCGTATATGCTTTCAGACCATTTTCTATATATATACATGTTTTCTATACACATTGTTTTATTGCTTTTTTAAAACTTGGATTATTGTCTACATACTATTTTGCAACTCATTTTTAAAACACTATACCACAGGACTTCCCTGGTGGCGCAGTGGTTAAGAATCTGCCTGCCAGTGCAGGGGACACGGGTTCGAGCCCTGGTCCGGGAAGATTCTACATGCCGTGGTGCAACTAAGTCCATGAGCCACAACTACTGAGCCTGCGCTCTAGAGCCCGTGAGCCACAACTACTGAGCCCGCGCGCCACAACTACTGAAGCCCGCACGCCCTGGAGCCCGTGCTCCGCAACAAGAGAAGCCACTGCAATAAGAAGCCCGCGCACCGCAACGAAGAGTAGCCCCCACTCGCCTCAACTAGAGAAAGCCCACGAGCAGCAACGAAGACCCAACACAACCAATAAATAAATAAATAATCTTTAAAATTAAAAAAAAATTGGCTTCTTTAAAAAAAATAAAATAAAACACTCTACCACAGACATTTTCTGTGCCTGTTCTTTTTTTTTCTTTCTTTTTTTTTTTAGTGCTACGCGGGCCTCTCACTGCTGCGGCCTCTCCCGTCGCGGAGCACAGGCTCCGGGCGCGCAGGCTCAGCGGCCATGGCTCACGGGCCCAGCTGCTCCGCGGCATGTGGGATCACTCCCAGACCGGGGCACGAACCCGCGTCCCCTGCATCGGCAGGCAGACTCCCAACCACTGCGCCACCAGGGAAGCCCTGTGCCTGTTCTTAAGTCAGAGTTACTTGATTCCTTTTGACAGCTGCCTAGAATTCCACAGCCTGTTACAATTTATGGGAATGCTGCAGTCAGCATACTTGTTCAATGTTTCTGTAGGATACCTTCCTAAAAGTGGAATGGCTAGTTCTAAGGGTACGTCCTTTCCTAAATGGGATGGATTTTATCCAGTTGTCTCCCTCAAAGCACTTGCAGTCCCACCAAAGCACCTTCTTCCTCATAACCTCATCTGCACTGGGTATTGTCAATTCTTTATACATTTCCCAATGTATGGATAAATGGGGAATGCAAACAAAGCTGAAACAAAATGCAGTCCCACGGGGCTTGTCAACTTCCAGTTTCCTGTTTTGCAGGTGGGGAAGGCGAGGGGAGTGGCGTCTGTCAGCTAAGCGCTGGGGAAAGTGGGAGACTCAGGTGGTATTCCCTGGAGCCCTCCAGGTGGTTTTGTGAAGGGTTCCGTGACAAAGCGGTTTTCCTGTGCCAGTGCATGGCTGGGACCCAGCAGCCCCGCCCAGGGGGTCAGAAAGGTGGGATAATGCCATGTGTAAGGACAGGCCACCCGAGGCCAAACTGTCTCCGCTCAAATCCCAGCTCTGCCCTCTCTAGCCGCTCCTTTCCGCCTCTTTCCCCATCTATTAAGTAGAGGTGATGGAGGTGCTCTTCATCAGCTCTTGGGATGGGGATTAAGTGAATGGATGCGTGTAAAGTGTAGAACAGCGCCTGGCAAGAAATGTTAGTGCGGGGTGAGTGTCCAGTTGATAAGCTATCCCCTGCCCCATGCACACCCCTGCCCCTCCACACACACGTTCCAACTCCTCTCCCTCGGGGTAACCGCTATTAACAGTTTGGTGCACATCATTCCAGACTTTTAGGAACATCTAGACACTTGCACGCACTTGCAGGTACATGTGACAATTATAAAATTCCCGTGTGCTCACCCTATCACTTAGGAGTCTTCTTCTTTTTAAATTTTTTAAAACTTTATTTTCTGAACAGGTATTACATACACATGGTATAAAATTCAAAGAGTAAAGGAGGATAGACAGTGAAAAATAAACATCCTTCTCTTCTCAGTTTCCTAGCTGTTTAGGTTCTTGTTGTTATCAATTTCTTGAGTATCCTTCAAGAGATATTTCAGGCATTTTTAGAACCATATTCATTTACACGTTATTTTTTTCTCACACAAATGGTAGCACACTTTACATAATCTTCACTTTTTTTCACTTAATGAAATACCTTGGGTATATCTTTTTATATCAACACATACAGAGTTGTTTTGTTTTTTTTTTTAAATTTTGGCTGCGTAGAATTTCATGGTTAGAAGTACCATCACCTCTTTAATCTGTTTTTAAGGAAACTGAGATTTAAAAATATTTTGTTTATTAATAAACTATAATAAATATCCTATGAGTCATCTTTATAAAGCAAAAGAAAACCTAGCTAAAATTGACTTAAACCAATAAACAAATGGAGTTTGAAGTCTCAGTAACCGCACAATTCCAGATCCAAAGCTGACTTCCATTCAGGCTTGATCCAGCCATGCAGTATCCTCAGAGACCTGGTTCTCTGACTCTTTTTTGTCCTTTGATAGGTGGACTTCCTCTTTAGGATCCACTCAGTATTTGCTCCCCTCCTCCCTTCACCAACTCTAGGATCTTCTCTCGTGGAACAAAAAGGCTGCCACAGCACATCCATCCTCAAACCACACCACCCAAGGCAAGGCAGAATGTGTGCCCTGTAGCTTCTACAGGAGAGGGAGGAAGTGACTTGCCCCGGAAACCCAGCAAGCCATAGCATCTTCTACATTGTCCTATCACGTGCATTTTTCATTTTAACATTTTACCAGGAACACAGTTCCTATACATACATCTATTTCATTCTTTGTTTAATGACTTCATGTACTTAATTGTGTGGAGTTACCATGGCTCCCTTACTTACTCTCTCTCTGATGGACATTCAGGCATTTCCATTAAAAAAACCTTATAAACAATGTTGAAATGAACATCTGTATTAGTTAGGATGCCGTTCTTTCACAAAGACGCACAGTAACAGGTGCTTAAACGAGCCAGAAGTTATCTCTCCAGTTTCAGTAGGTGTTTAAGCAGTTTGTGGCAGACAGGGTGGCTCTGCTTTGTCAGGGAGGCAAATTCCCTTTATCTTGAAGCCCTTGCCTATGTGGCTGATAGAAGACTCAACACCATACCTTCCAGGTCCAGATGCCAGCCGTCGGAAGTGGAGGAGAGGGAAAATGGAAGGTCCCTTCCCTCCAAGCACATAACCCACAAACTGCACATCACTTTTGCCCACACCCACTGGCCAGAACTTGATCACGTGGCCACACCTCGCTGGAAATGTAACCTTTATACTGAGTAGGATGTGCCCCACTAAAAGTTGGGGGGTTCTATTGCTAAAAGAAGAAGAGGAGAAAATATATTATGGAATAATTAGCCATCACTCGTACAACATCCTTAAAAATTTATCTATAAACAGCCCTGTATTTTTTTTGGATTGAATTATTTTTGATACCCCCCAAAATGTTTCTACCAGTATATGCTGCCACTGACAGCTCCTGGAGGGATGCCCGGCCACACGCCGTCGCTGCTGCTGCCGCCACCACAACCGAGGCTACAGGCTTACCCTGGGCCATTGCTGGCCGTGCCCACTGCGTGGGCCAGTGGCTCTGATTGTTCACCCGCCAATTCCTACCTCTGTGGCCTTAGCGGTACTCAGTTTCTGTACCTATCAAATCAAGACATTGACCTCTAGTCTAGGTCTCAAAGAATCTCAGCTTCTTTTCCAGTCTTAGAGTTAGATCTGTGATGGAGGGTAGTGCACGCTGGGAGAGGCAGCTTTGCGGAAAATGGCGTCTAGAGAGAGGGAGATGATGGTCCCACCCTGCATGCTGACAGAACATACCCAGGTGGGCGGTGTTGGGATCTGGGCATGATTCTAAGAGCAAACAAGCTGGATTGTGGCGAGAAGAGAGCAACCCGTGGCAGAAACAGGCCTGAGAATAGAGAAAGAAGAATGCAGAGAAATGGGAGTGTTTAACCTGGGGAACAGGGGAGACTGAGTGATACTCGTAAATCCTTTCTGGACCGGTTCTGGAAATGGGGGGAGGGGGGACAAGGACCTGTCAAGTTCCATGTGGCCTCCAGGGGTCGCAGGTTTGGGCACAAAATAAGAAATAATCTCTTAAGAAACGTAAAGACATTTTAATGACGCTTTACTGGAAGGTTAAGAGGATATTTGCGGCCTGTCAGGCCTTGCTGAGCTGGCCTAGCCTCAGGACGCTTCCTTCCCTACCTGCCATTCCCCAACCTCAAAACCAAACTGCTCTCTGTCCCTCTCCTCTGCCACCATCACCGAAACTGCTCTCACTACGAAAATGGCCCTCCATCTCACGGGAGCTTTGCTGGTCTCCTCTTCCCGCCCTCTCAGCAGCGCGCCACACCCGGACCGCATCCCACTCCTGAAGCATCGGGTTTGCCCCGACCCACCCTGAGTTGTCCTCCTGCCTCTCCTTCTCCGGTGCTTTGCTGGTGTCATGTCATCTGCCAGTGGCTTCTCTACTGTAGGCCCTCACACCTTCACGTCTTCTCACACTGCACCTCACCTTGCCTTCCATTACCACTGCACGTAGGTGGCGGCCAGTCTAGAACTCTGCCCCAGGCCCCCGTTCAGGGGCACAGAGCACTGTAGCCAATGGCTTAGTGTCCCGCAGGCACGTGGAATTCAAACTGTCCAGAACCTTGTCATCCAGTCCCCCATACCCTCGCCACCACCAACCTCTTCCTCCTGTAGGGAACAGAGAGGACCGCCGTTTATGCAGAAACTGTGGGTCACCCCTGCCTGCTTCTTTTCCCCAACCTCCAGTACCCAATCAACCCTGCGTCCTCAGTATGGCTCACGTCCATCCGCTTCCTCTCATTGCAGCTACCCGATCCTGACCCACCTCTCCGTGTCCAGTCTTGCCCTCTAACGCTGTCTGTGCAATTATGTCACTCTGGCTTAAGACCCTTCAGTGACTCCCCATCACCCTCAGGACCGAATCCAGATAGCTTAGCAAGCTTTCAAGGTCCTTTTATTTTTATTTATTTATTTATTTATTTATTTTGCGGTACGCGGGCCTCTCACTGTTGTGGCCTCTCCCGTTGCGGAGCACAGCCTCCGGACGCGCAGGCTCAGCGGCCACGGCTCACGGGCCCAGCCGCTCCGCGGCATGTGGGATCTTCCCGGACCGGGGCACGAACCCGTGTCCCCTGCGTCGGCAGGCGGACTCCCAACCACTGCGCCACCAGGGAAGCCCTCAAGGTCCTTTTAGATCTGCCTCCTTCCTGCCTTTGGGGACCCCAGCTCCTCTCACTACCCCCTACTCGGTGGACTCCAGCCAGCCTCACCAACAGGCCACCATTCACAGGCTGTTCCCTTGGCCTGGAACGACTCCTCCCTTTCTTCCTCTGGCTAACGGCCAACTCCAAGCCCTTCAGGCCTCAGTGCAGACGTCTTCCCCTCCAGGGAGCCCTCCCGGGCTGCCCCAGGAAGGCTTAGCTGTCCCTCTCCATGGCCTCACTAGCACCATGGATCAAGCTGTAGTGCACTGTTTCTAATCATTTGATTGTGTCTCCGTATCACCAGGCTTCTAGAAGCTGTGTGTGCAGGAACCTTGCCCAGGTCGCCATCATTGCTTACTTGAAGACTGGAACAGATTGCGTTGGATAAATATTTGTTGACTGGCGTGGAATCAAAACCTGACTAATTGGGTGCAGCTCAGGGCTTCAGCAGTGACCCCCGTGTATAGAAAGGGCCAGGGCTCCAGGGGAAGAAGCCAAGGGAGAGTGAGAGTGACTAGAAAGTGAAAGGAGAGCCGAGTGGGAGGAAAGAACCCCAGAGGGTGCAGTCTGGCAAGGAGGGGCCAGGCCAAGAGTTCATTCAACCCTCCTCTAGCGAGGGAGCTGGGGCTAGTGCGGGGAGGCACTGTGGGCAGGGAAGTGAGCAGAACGAGAAAGAGAGAAAATGTGTTTTGTAATTAGTCATGGCTTCCTGGGGTGAGGCTGGGAGTTTTCACTGGAGGTGGGTAGACCAGATTTGCAAAATGACAAACAGGGGCTAACCACCCGCTGGGGCCACAGTGGGGCTTCCGGCCCTGGTGGCAGAAGTTGAGCTTTCTAGTTTTTTCTCTGTCCCGCCCCACTACGTTCAAGATTCTGCCAAATTGTGGACATGGGAGGGGAGGGCATCTGAGGAAAGACTTCCCGAGGGGCCAGACCTCCTGACCTCCTCGGTGGCTGGCCTCTGCCTCTCAACGGGTTCTCAGGACAAGGAAGGGGATAGGCTGGCGCTTGCCGCTGAGAAGGCTCTGAAATGACCTTGTATCCAAAGATCTTGACCAACTTGCCCAGTGGAGTTCCTTGGGAAACATGAAAACATTCTGGAGATGGAGAATCTGAGTAAAAGCCCTACCCCTCCCCTCCTGCTAAGGAAAGCAGCAAAAAGAGCACAGGGTGGTGTAAAGGGGATGGCTCCTTCTATGCTCAGGAAAGTGGGGGTCAACTGCTCCCCCCCCACACACCTGGGGAGGCTGGACCCAAACGTCAGGACAAAGAGACCCCTGCCCCTCATACACACAAAGGGCGCCCTATGGGCTCCACGCCTTTGTTTCCAGAGCAGTGGCTTCCAAACTTTCAAAACCAACACCCTCGGTGAGAAATGCATTTCGCATCTCAACCCGTTACTCAGATGAGTGTTTATATACACTGAAACAAGCTGTACGGAAACTATACTTTCCTTTTTCCCATATGTAACCCACACTTATGTTTTTCCTTTCTATTCTTTTTTAAAAAAATTCTGGGTGCAATCCACGAAACTGATTTCATGATCCACTAGTGGGTCTCAAGCCACAATTGCTCTGGGGATGTCAGTTCTTCACTCTGCAGGGTCTTCAACCCCTGACAGCTGGAATGTGTCAATTTTCCTGCTGAGGTCCTCTCTCCATGTTCTACTTCCTAATACACCCTCGGCCAGACCTGCAGTCCTAAAAGTCACCACCTTCATCAGGCTACCACATCTGTTCCTCTGATCCCCCCCGGAATCTCAGGCACCTCTAGGATAGGCAAGGAGCCCTGTTACTAGCAGAGTGTCTGAGATAAGGATAACACTCCCAGGAGGCCCACCAGGTTCGTACTGGGCGGGGGCAGTGGTGAGTGGGCTGCTCTGGGCTGCAAGAATATGGCAAAAATAAAATACTTAACTCAAACAACTTAAATAGTAAGGGGTTGGTTAATAAAATCACACACCAGGAAGCTCAGAGGTAGGTGGATCCTGAGTTGGGTAAGTGATCACAGGACTTCTTGGTTATTTTACCTTTGGTTGTCATCTGCCAACCTTTCCCTACCTTAGTCTCCATGTGACGAGACTGCTATGTTAAGGGGCTTTTGTGGATAGCAGAAGAAGGGAAGGGTGGGGCCTGGGTTTTAGCTGGCTGGGTAAGTGAGTGAGTCACTGGGTGGCTGGGCCCCTTCAGCCCCATGTAAGGACAGGCTGCAGCCGCCCACTGCCCGCCCGAACTGTGTCTGGACAGAAATGGGCATGTCTGCTTTGCAAGGGGACCTGCCTCATGCTCGGATAACCCTGTGAATCAGGAAGGCTGGAGATGCTTATCATCCCTTTTCTCCCCACGAGTCACAGGCCCCCAAAGCGGAAATGACTCCTGGCCTCACCTACAGATGCAGGCCTGAGCTGAGCAGAGAACTGGCGTCCCGTCTCCATCTTGGTGCTGGATTCCCTGGAGCAGGAAGGGCCAGTCAGGAGCAAAAGAAGCTCTCTGGTGCTCGTTTCTCCTTTGGGCTTTTTGTAAGTCCCATCTCCAGGTACCCAGACCCCTAATGCTGTCTCCTTCTGCCCACATGGCCCGTTGTCTGCTGCTTTCCCAGGGAAAGTAGGAGGCAGTGCGGGGGCAGAGTGTGGTGGTGGTCGTGTCTCCTGGTATCTACGTCTTTGGTAGCACCTGATAGCATTGACCTAGCCATGACGGAGGTCTAGTAGCCTCTGGGGCTGTGTGTGAGCTGGAAGGAACCTGAGAGCAACCTCCCTCATTTCACAGCTGTGAGCACTCAGGCCCAGAGAGGGGTAGTGACTTGCTCGAGACCACGCAGCTAGTTAACTGTGAGTTCATGACCCCAGAGGCATGAACTGGGGTCCCTTGCCCTCCAAGCCCCCACTCTTTCACTACTCTCACTGCCTGGATCCCTGGGTTGCCCACCAGCTGGTTCCACCTCTTACCCTCTGATTCCAGGACCAAGCCTAGGCAGCAACTCTGAAGTGTGGGGCTGCCTGCCCCGGGCTCCCCTGCCACCGGAAGCAGGCCCAGTGTCCCGATCCCAAACTGGTTTTCCTTTTTCCTGCTGGACATAGCAATAAGATGGAGAGAGGATCCACACTGCAGGCCTTGAGACAATAAATACTCACCTTTCTGAAGAAAGTCTACCTTTAACAAAGGGGAGCAGGAACTGGCTGGCCCTGGGAGGAATTTGCTGCAGGAGCTAGTGCTAGGGAGAGCGTGGTACCAGCGTAGCTGGGTGCTTGAGGGTGGGGAGGGAGGGCCCTCGAAGTGTGAGCTGGTGTATATCTGTGTGTGCGGGAAGAGGGCAGATGGTGTAGACATCCAGAGAGTACTGGACTGGGAATTGGAATGCCAGGGTTCTCTCTGCCACAGGTCAGCACTGTGATCTTGGAACTTAACCTCCTAGAGTCTCAGTTTTCCCAGCTGCAAAATGGGGATGCAAGAATCTCCTTCACAGGGTTGTTAAGAAGATCTAAACAAATGCATGTGAGCGGTCTCCCAGGGACACAAGAGGAGGGCTGCTCTGGGGGTGGGGTGTGGGGAGGGGTTCTGCTGCTCCCCTTGGAGGCTTGCTGGCGCTGGGTGTCAAGTAGCACTCAGTTTGGGGAAGATCAGGGCAGGGCAGCTCCAAGGCCCTGGCCTGCGATTTCCTCCCTTACTTCCTTGGCTGCCCCAGGCAGCACTAAATCAGGTCACCACTTGTCTTTCCTTGCGTTAGCTGTCATGCACACAGCTCCTGCCCAGCTCCCAATCCAGGTCACCGTCTCCCACACCCTTGCCTTCCCCAGTGGCCAAGGAGACTGCCTCTCTGTGCTTTTGTTCTTGACTACTGTTCATTAGACCCTGGCTGTGTGCCTGACACTGGGCCAGTTGCTTTAGGAAGAAATAGCAGGTACCCTTTGCAGCATGCCGTATGCCAGGCTCCATCACGAGACTATTTATCTCTTTTAGGGAGATATGATCACTTCTACTTTATAAGTGAGGAAACTGAGGCTCAGAAAAGGTAAGAATCTCAGTCAAGGTCACGCAGCCGACAAGTGCAGAGCCAAGGCTGAAACCTAGATCTGTCTGATTCCAGAGCTCATGCTTGTAATCCCTGAGTTCCTGTGTTTAGAGGACAGAAGCTAGAGGGTGCAGGCAACAGATGGGGCTGAGGGGACCAGGGGAGGTAAGGTGAGGGTCATTTCAGGAGTCAGGGTGAGGTCTGAGGGGAGGATGCTGGGCCTGAAGGAGAGAGGAGGGGAAAGGCCCGCAATGTGATGGGGAAGCCCCCTCCCCACACTCACCCAGACAGACAGACAGACGGACACACACACACACACACACACACACACACACACACACGAGTCCGACACACACCCACAGACATATACAAGGACCTATAGGATACACACACATACACACAAACACACACCTAGAAGACACACACAGACCCAGAAATGCACACTCATGTTGGCACACATCAGAGACACACACAGACCCAGTGACACTCAGACTCACATACACGGGCACACAGAGGCACAGACACCCCCGCGCACACATGTCCTAGAGGGAAGGGAAGGGAGAGCCAGAGCCGCCTTATTTCAGGGCCTCCTTCTCTAAGGCAAAAGGAAAGCCTTCCCCAGAAGTGCTGAGTCAGCAGCGGGTGACAAATGAGCCTGGGGCGGAGGTTCGGGTGGGAGCATCTAGCATGCAGAGCGCATTGTGCCAGTGCCAGCCCTGGCCAGCGAGGGGGCAGGGAGCGGCCGCCAGCTGCCCGCTCAGGGGGAGGCCCCAGGGAGGAAGTGACTCACTTTGACTTTGGAAATGCCAGACCTACAACTCAAGGTCAAGCAGCAGGGCTGCCAGCCGGCTTCCTGCAGGGAGGTGGGGTGGGCCTGGCTGGTGGGGGGCTAGCCTTGCCAGGCCTGGGAGGGGCTGGATGCAGGTGGGAGGGAGGCAGGGGCTGGCTGGGCTCCGCCGGCACAGATGATGGAAAGGTGAGGAGAGGTCCCTGGCGCTGAGGGTCGTCTCAGAAATGGCCAAGGCTGGCTGGGGGAAGCGGGGGTGATCCCTGGGCTCCTTCTCTGCTCCCTAAGACCCCCACTGGAATCTAGCGCGAAGTCACATGACCGTACGCCTGGGTGGCCGCAGCCGCCCCTGGCCTGGCTCTTCTGCCCTATTGCCCCCCTAATTTGCCCCAGTGAGATCTTTTCAAGACATCAATCACATGATTTCCTCCAATGGCTTCCCGCCGCACTGAGACTAAATTCAACCCCTCATGAGGAACATCTTCCAAACGTGTCACTCTTGACAGTGAAATTGAATTTCACTATTAAAAATGACACCAGGACAACATGTGTGAACAGGGGCTGTCCTGGGCAGGCAGCCCTACTTTGGGCTTAGAGCTTTCGTCCCCACCCCCATCTTTGCCTGGCTCCCCTAATCTCTGCGTAAATGTCCCTCACCTCCTCAGAGAGACTGACCCTGACCGTCCTACTGTCCCTCGTTCTCCATGACTTCCTCTGCTTTATTGCCTTCACGGCATTTACTGCTACCTGCATTTATCTTTCTGTCTGTTTACATACTTTTTGTCTGTCTACTCCTCCCTCCATAAAGCCTTCTTCTATAGGTTTTTTTGTTTTTCTCTTTCGGCTGCACTGCGTGGTTTGCGGGATCCTCCCCAACCAGGGACTGAACGGGGGCCACCACAATGACAACCCGGAATCCTAACCACTAAGCCACCAGGGAAGTCCCCATAAAAGCTTCCTGACAGCAAAGGCTGTTTCTGTTTTGTGTGACCCCGCTGTGTCCCCAGTCCCTAGAACAGTGTCTGGGACAAGTGGTACTTAGTAACATTTAATCCATGAGTGCGCAGATGAGGGGCAGGCCCGAAAGGGAACACAAGACCTCAAAGGGCAGGCTTGGAGAGACTCCGTCAGGTAAAGGAACAGGGCCTGCGGGAAGTGTCCCTGAGCAGGGCCTATGGATGCGGGCTACAGGGGTAGCTACCGCCCCGAGACCAGCAGGAAGGCTTTGGAGTCGTCCAGACCTGGCTGAGAATTCCCCCTCCCTCGGTTGCTAGCTCTGCACCTTTAGGCCAGTTATTTACTGTCTAGAAAATGAGAATGAACACAATTTCTCTTCTAGAGTTACTGATGCTCTGGGTGGCCCCCGCTTCCAGAGGCCACCTCCTCTCCTGAGGCACACCTGGCTCTGCTGGGGAATCCAGAAGTGGAGAATTCCTTTCCCTCAGGCGCATCTGGGAGGTGCCAGCCCCGTTTCCACTCCAGGTCCTGCCAGGCCAACATGCCTCAGTTTCCTCCTAGGTGGACAGGGATCGAGCAGGGAAACGAGTTCAAAGGTGGACCTCCGGTTAAAGTGAGGAAATGTGGCAAAACGGAAACGGTACAAGGTGTTCTTCGTGTCCTGGTTCTGTGGCTTCGGTCGCCTCTGAGCCTGGAGGACATTCCCTGCTTTTGATTTTTCACTCCTGTCTTCTCCATCCCCCCTGCCCCAGAGTGTGGATCCAGTAAGATCATGATCTCGATGGTGCTCTGGAAAGTATCCCTGACGGAGGAGGAATCCTTAGTTGGGATTTACTCTCAGGGGTACGGGCACAGGAAGCGGCTGAGCCCCCTTTCTCCCCCGGGGCCAGTCTTTCTGACCCCCCACAGCCCTCGCTCCATCTCCACGAGCTGATGCTGCTGCCCCAGGCCTGGCCGCTCCTGCTTTGGTGGAGAGAATAGAAAGTGAAAGTGGCCCTGTGGAGGACGCGGCCCCGGGGAGCGCACAGCCCGCCAGCTGCCTGCAGAGGGACCCCAGTCAGGAAGGGCAGCTCCTTGTCCCCAGGTCCCCTGCCTGGAACTGCCTGCCCAGCTCCCAGCCTGCCCTGTGCCTGGGGCTCCTTCTTGCGGCAGCCCCGGGCAGAGCTGGGTGACTGAGCAGTGAGAGGGTGGCCTGAGGCCACTGTTCCCGTCTTCTGTCCTGACTCAACCTCCCGCGTGGGTGAAAGGAGGGGAGGGAGGGCCTGGCAGCTGGGGGCTGTCCTGTGGGATGGGTCAGAAGCTGGAGTGGCCGGCTCCTGGGTCACGATGCTGTCTGTCCCAGCCAAGGCTTCCCTCTGCGGGCTCCCAGCAGAGCTTCTGAAGGGTGACACTGGGAGGCCTGAGGTGTGGGTGCGGGCAGAGCAAAGTGAAAGGAACCAGACAATAGCTTCGGCCAACCTCCAGCCACCCAGGGGCCAGGCCCCATGCCAGGTGCCTCACAATCACAGCCTAGCAGTATACCTGGGCCACTGGCGCTTCCCCATTCATCCATTTGATCGAGAAAAATTTTTTGAGTGTTTGTGCCCCAGACACTGTTCTAATCACAGGGGACAAGTCGTGGAAACAGAGTTTTAAAAAAATCCCTGCCTTCATGGAGCTTACATTCTAGTGGAGGGAAAACAGTCGACAACCAAAGGAAACAGCTGAAATAGTGTGTAAGACGGTGATACGTGCTGGAGAAAAAATAAAGAGGGGAAAGAGGGAAGGGGTGATGGGGTGGGGCCAGGCTTGTAATTTTAAGAGGAGAGGGTTGGGAAGGCCTTGCTGAGAAGGGGACAGATTCTGATCCAGTAAGTCACTTTATTTCACGTAAAAGTCAAGGATGCAGATATGATCGTTATCATCCCTGTGAAGGACAAGGAAATCAAACCCAAGGATGAGTCCAAAGTCAAATGTCTGGGAAATGGAAAAGCTAAAATTTGAGCTCAGGCTCTGTCTGTGTCTGTAACCACCACATGCTCTTGGGCAGAGACACAAAGAGAGGACAGAATGGAAGGGAAAAGGGAAATAAAGGCCGTATGGGGGCCTCGCAATGGTGGCCATCTGTTTTCCAAACTGAAAACCAGGACACGATCTGAAAAGATTTTCCTGTTGCTCATAATGAGAGTGGCTGTCTGGGAGAGCTGGTTTGGATGCTGGCCTGAATGGTGGGATTTCTGAGACATTCCAGTGGCTTGTGGGGCCCACAAGGCAGTCCAGGGGTAGGGCACTGCCATGGCAACCCCAGCTTGGCCTTGGGGCCAAGATCCTGGTGCAGGCCCACATGGCAGAGAAGCTACACTGGGCATGGACCCGAGACGCTGCAGGCCCAGGGGCGGCCAACGCCGAGGAGACAGCGGAAAGGGGGGAGGGGCCTGGCCCGCAGCCCATGCTCTGGGCCAATTGGAAGGGTGGGCTGGCAGGAGCCTGAGAGGCATGTGGGGCAAGAAACCAGACTTTCCTGTTAGGCAAGTCTGGGTTTGAATCCTCCCCCTCTCTGGCCCTGGGCAAGTCACACAACTCTGATGAGCTTGTTTCTCCATCTGTGAAATGGGGATAATAACTCACCTCATAGATAGTTGCAAAGATGATCACGTTTTGAGGTAATGCATGAGTTGTACACAGCATATTGCAGACTTCAGACTTGGTTCCCTCTGTTTCCCTCCACCCAGTGGGGCACTGGGGGCATGCCAAGGTGGTGAGTGGGTGGAACAGGAAGAATTGTGGGGCTTGGGAAATGGACGGCCCAGTCGACAGGGCAGTTACAGGTTCCCAGCCAAGCCCTGCACATGGGCTGGGGTTTAGTCAGCAACAGAAGAACATGCCCTTCCCAAACAGCCAGGCCCACAGGGCGAGCCCTTCCTCCAGCTCCCACCACTCTGCACCCCCAGTGCCCTGGTCCACAGGCCTCTCCACGCACTCACCCCTGCTCCAGCATCCTGGGGGCTCCAGGGCCCACAGTGCCCTCTGCTCGGGTGGGTGGCAAGGTGCCTCCAACGTGGAACAGGGGCACGCCCGACTACTCCTGCTGGTGACGCTTTCCTTGCTGCCCTGCTGCCCGAGCCTCCCAGGAAACTCACTGCTGCCCCACTATTGCTTCTGGAAGATTGTCCTTAAAGAAGGGAAAGAACAAGAAGGGAAAAGCCTTTTGCATCACCCCCCATTTCCATGGGCTGAACTGCACCCCTCTGGCCACAGCCATGACAGGGTCAAGGACAGGTGGAATCTAGGCCGGCTTTTACCAACAATTCATTGTGTGACCTTGGGCATCCTCTCTGGGCCTCCGTTCCTTCATTTGCAAAGTGACGGGTTTAGACTAGATCATCTCTAAAGTCTAGTTGTGATGTCTAAGTGATAGCACGCGTCGAGTTTTTACCCGTTTGTTCATTCATTCATAGCACTCATTGCTTCCCGATATGGTATATTTCGTTTGCTTATTGTCTGTCTTACTCTATGCCAGCTCTAGGAGGGAAGGGGTTTTTGTTTGCTTTGTTCACTGCTGCATTCCTGCCACCTGCAAGAGGGCATGACACAGAGCAGGAGCTTGTATTTGACTGAGCCGTGGCAGGAAACTGAAGATTGCAGGCTCCAACGGGATGCTGGAGGGCAGCTCCTTGAGAGCACTATTTCTGAAATTGTAGACAAGGGAAGGAGAACTAAAAAGCATGCCAGGGCTCACAACAGGGTGGTCCCGAGGGAGTGTGACCGAGCTGAGCTGTAGGAGGGGACGATGGGACGGGAGCTGAGGCCTGTAGCAGAGGAAAGCGGCCACCGCCAACCCCTGGCCCGGCAGGGAAGTGAGCGGAGAATAAAGACCCCCACCTCTTTCTCCTCCTGCTTCTCCCCTCTGGCTGCAGCATCCCGTTGGCTGAATCCAAGCAGAAGCCAGAGAGCAAGAGTTCCCTGACACAGTCCTTAGAGGTCAGGCTCCAGGGCACAAAGAGGGTGGGGAAAGGTGGACCTGGATCTACCGGGGGGCGGGGGGGGGGGCGGGATATGGGGGCCCTTCAATGCCTGCGCAATAAACATTCACTGAGCACTTGCCCCGTCTCAGAGTCTGCGCTCTGGAGACAATGTGATGTGAATGTTGGTAGAGCCAGGGCTCTGCCCTGCAGGCAGCACAAAAGTGCCTGGACTGGGTCTGGAAGACACCCCACCCCCGCCCAGGGGTCTCCCGTCTTTATCTGATTTGGGGGCATCAAGCAGATGAATCGGTCTGCTTTGCAAAATCACACTGACAAATGGAAATGAGGGCGGGAGGTGGGGTGGGGTGGGAGGTTAGGGGGCCTGGGTGATGGGAACTGGTGGCAGTGCCCTGAATCAGCCCACAGGAAGGTGACCTTGAAGCTGTGGTCCAGGCTCCAGAGTCTGAAGGGTTCAAATCCCACTCCATCAGTCATTTGCTGTGTGATCTAGGGCCTTGATTCTGTTTCAACATCTATAAAAATGGGTGGGGGTGAGGGTGGGGCGTGCATATATAGGACATAGGAATTTGGGGAGATTAAACAAGAAGCTGTGCAAAAGGCCGAGCCGGGTGTCTGGGCACACAGCGAATACTATCATTATAATTAGAAACAAGGGCCCCCCCGCCCCCCACTATTGCATTTCTCACTGGCGAGGGATCTCCACCCCCTCTCCAGCTCCATTTAGTTCTGAATGTTTTAGGTCATTCTACGCCTGGCGTTCTGCCAAGGCTCTGACAAAGACAGGAGTTTCTGCTCATTCATCCTAATGCAAGTTCCTGCGTTTATGATAATAGGGGAAAAAAATGCATGAAAGGGCTCTCTGCCTGTGCAGGGGAAATCTGCTTAGAATTGAAAATCTGAGTCCTCCGTTGGCCCAGCTCTCCCCTTCCAGCGCTTTGGCAAAGGCTGCCGAAGGGGGGGTGGCGGGGAGGAAGAGGAGGGGGAGGAAGGGGTGGGGGAGGAAGAGCCGGCCGGAGCGGACAGAAGGGCGGGCCGGTGGGGGGCAGGGGCGAGGCCCCGGCTCGCCTGGGTGAATGGGTTTCAGGGTGGCTGAGGAAGCCGGCCAAAGAGGCAGAGTGAAAAGGCCAGGCCCCGGGTGGCGCTGCGCACGGTTTCCATGGCGACGCCAGCTGCCGCCTGGCCCGGCTTGCTGGCTCCTTCCGCGGGGCCTCGGCTGCCTCCACGTGGTTACCCGGCTCGCTGAGGAGGAAAGATCTGACAGGTCGCCTTGGCCCGGTGCGTCGCCACCATGTTCTGGGCACCGTGCTGCCCTCCTCGGGGGAGATGGGGTCCAGGGAGGTGCTGTGCGAACCTCTGGAAGCTCATGCTTCATCTAGTCCAGCGTGGAAGGAGGGGCTGCCACGGGAGCCAGACAGGCGGGGTCAGGAATGGGGAGGGGGACAAGCCAGGCGCTCGGAGGCCTGTGGGCCCTCGGTGAGAAAGGGTGAGGCCAGATGTGTGTTCGAAAGATGGCTGTGCCTGTGGAGGGCCCGTGGAGGAGGGTTGAGGTGGTGGAGGTGAGGGGATGGTTAGGTTAGGTGGATGCAAGGTTAAGGGGAGGTTTATACAGCAATCCAGCAGAGGGACAATGGCCTGACCTAGGGCACCAGCAGGAGGTGGGGAGGAGATCAGAGCTCTTTAAGAAGTGACTGTATCTGGTGCTTGAGTGAAAGGATGATGAAGTGGAAGCGTCCAGGACATCTCCCAGGGCAGCAGGTAGGCGGGACTGTGCTCCCCAAGACAGAAAATAGGGACATGAACTGTTCTGGAAGAGAACTCCTTCCTACCATTCTTGTGTAGCTTCTACCCCCGCCCCAGAGCCCACCGAGGACTAGATCACATTTGCCGAAAGGGGAAGAGATAAGAAAGTACGGGAAACAAGAAATACAAGGGGGCTCCACTCAAATACACACTGCCCCCTAGTTGCACGCAACCTGAAGGAGCCGGTGCCCAGACAGAGTGTGCTGGCCCCTCACGTGCAGACGCGCAACTGGTTGAACTTCGTCACCTAGATGGGCAGCATTTTGTTTTGTCTTGTTTCGGTCGTGTTAGTGTCCAAATCAGGTATCACACACTTAATTACAGTTCTGTTTTTACTCCCTGCAGAGTTCCTTTTGCTAACCGCGTCAGGGTGGAGCCCCGCTTCCTGAACCATAAGACAGGTCTACCTATGAGGGCATCGGTTTGCAGCCACCCCTCGTTTTAAGTAAGCAGATCGGGCAGGTGGGTATGGAACACAGAGGACCCGGCAGTGCTGACCTTGGGCTCTACAGGAGGAATCTCTGCCACTTTCCTTTATGCAACAGGCCCCATGAGTCTGAGGCTGCCGGGAGGTTCTAAAGGGCTCAGTGGACACAGAGCTTCCCAGGGACACAGCTACCTAGCTGTGTCATTTTTATGGGGACCCAGCCAGCCAAGGGTACACTTCATTGGCTCCCTCCCGCCTAGTCTTGTCTTTCTACCCATAGCATCTTGATATTTGGTGAGAAAATGGGGGTGTGTGAGGGGGAGTTCGTGCATAACAGACCCGCCCTGTGTTCACAGCCCTCAGACCTCCCCTGACCACCTTCTCTAACATACTGCCTCCCTCAAACTCTACTCCCAAGACCTAGTTTCCGGTTTTGCTGTACCCTTACCACCATCTGTAGTCTTTTGTTGTTTACTTGGTTATTACCCAAGGTTTATGGTGCGAGTGTACGGTCCTTGAAGCAGGGACTTTGCCAGTATGGTTCACCACTAAAGTTTCAGTCCCTAGAATGGTTTCTGGCTACCAGGAAGTGCTCAGTTTTTGCTGAAGGAATTACTAAGTGAATGAGTGAACAGATATACCCAGGAGAACTGGCTAGTTTTTCTTTAATGCCAATCCTCCTCTGATGGAGTTCAGGAGGCCCTTGGGTGGTTTCCATGTCCATCTCTCTGTTTCCAAGGAGGGCTGGATTCCAAATATCCCTGTAGACTGGGCAAGGGCAAGGGTGTTATTTATCATCCAACACGTATTCCCTCTGTGCCCATGTGTGCCAGGCCCAATGTGGGATGCAGCAGGTCCAGCAGGGGGCAAGACAAACAGGGCTCCTGTTCTCATGGAGCTTATATGCTTGTGTGGTAGACAAACAATAATATAAACGAATGAGTATGCGAATAAATACATTGTAAGTGACAGAGATTAAATGAAAAAAGCCCTATAACAGAGGCTGTAATTAAAGTAGGGTAGTCACAGGAGGTCTTTCCGAGAAGGTAACAATCGAGCTGAGTCCTGAAGGTTAAAACGAGCCAGGCCTGTGAAGAGCTAATGGAATGATGTTCCAGGGAGAGGGACTGGCAAGTGCAAAGGCCCTGTGGCAGGAAAAGACTTGGCATGCTCTGGAAGGCCAATGGTCAAGGCGGTGGGGCAGAACCTGGTGTTGAAGGCCTTATAGCCCATGGTGAGGAGTTCGGTTTTTTATCGAGGCACATTGACAACCACTGTTAGGTTTACCCAGGTGAATGATGGGCTCTGACCCATGCTTTGGCTTCTAGGTAGAGAATGAACTGGGGGGGGTGGGGGTGGATCTGGAAGTGGAGAGTGAGGAGGTGAGAGGTAAAGGCAACTTAGGTTAGGGTGCTGGCCATGAGGATGGAGAAAAGTGGGTAGAAATGAGACCTGCGGGGTGAGGGGGTACAGGGTGGGGTGGGGAACTGAGAGAACGTGTTCAGGGTGGGGGTGGGGAGGGAATGAGATGAGTCTCCAGGACACCCAGGTCTCTGGCCTGAGGAATCCAATCAATCTGGTAAACAATGCCGTGTCCAGCTGCTGTCAGAGAAAGACCCAATATTTATTGGACATGTGAGACTCCTTCCTCCAGAGTCTACCCAGGCTGGGCAGTAAACGATTCCACCCCGCTACCTACAGAGCCCCCGTGTGCATGGCGCGAGACACGGGGTCACGAGCAGAGTTGGGAAGTGTTATTGTCAACACTGCAGCATGATTTTGAATCATCTAATTCTTTCCCCAATTCTCGCATTTGAAAGCATGCCTCGACCCAATTGTTGGAGAGACAGTGCTCTACCTCTGAAAGGCCTTCCTGCTTAAGGGAAGCAGCTTTGTGGCTCCAGAGGGCAGAACCAGATGGTGAGAGGCACAGGGATGGAGAGTCTAGCTCAACACAACAAGGAAAAGATTGCTAATAACCGGAGCTTTTTCACGGGGATGAGCCTCCCATCACTGGATGTATTCAAGCAGAGGCTGACAGGATGCTGGGGTGTCCCCAACCCAGGAGCCAGTCAGAAAGGAGACTGAGTTCCTGCGATTGTGAACACTCCTTTTTTTCTGTAGCCTCTCTGCATCTCAGGAGGACAGGAGCCACCTCCCACAGCCGCTCAAAAACCCCTCTGCCGGCTGGCTAAAGACCACGGGGCTAAGTCACAGCTAAGCCGGCCCTGCTTGCTCTGGATTTAAGAGTCTCTGTTTCCTCTCTGCCCATGGCCAGGAGAAGAGCAAACCCCAGCGTGGGTGGAGCAGTGGGCTGGGCTGATGCTGTGCAGGCCGGTCCAAGCCCTCCCCGCTTTTCAGGAAAGGGTGTCCTCACGTCTGTGGGGCTACTGCAGCCAGGCATGGTTGCCTGAAACTCGCCCACTCACCGTCCAGACTCCTGCAGGGACACTCCAGGGGCATCATGGATGTGAGGAAAGGGCTCTCCTGCCTAAGCTATCAGGCCAACCCCAGCTCCCCGACCTCTTCTCAGCAGAGACGCAGCTGCCCCTAGACGGACAGAACTGTACCCGGGGAGTCCTCAGGGACCCGGACCCACACAGGCTAAGACAGGCTGCCTGGTCCCAGCCTCGGCGGAGTGGGCTGACACTTCCAGAAGGCTCTGAACTCTGGCAGGTGTGATTGCTCCAGGACTGGTCTCAGCTGCTGCAGTGGAGCCCTCTGAGCTGCTGGAGGGGAGAGAGTTGGCATCTGGTGCCACTCTAGGGGGCCGGGGTGTTGTGCTTACAGGAAGAACAAGGTCCGTCCTGGTCTGAAGGAGCTGTCCTTTGCTGATAGGACTGCAAACTCCTCTGTTATCAAAATGATGATGATGATGACGACAATAGAAAAGGCAGGACGGAGGGTCAGCTGCTGAGCTGTGGCGCCACTGGAGCTGCCCAGACTTTCCAGTGGCCACCGTGGAGGGGAAGGGCCTAGCTGCCGTGAGCTCCCCGCCTGCCTTGGCTGTAGCCCTACACCTGGGGGCCAGTGTGGAGACAGCAGATTAGCATTCCTGACTTCTCAGATTTGGAGACCCAGTTGAGAGCTAAGGGATGGGTGGGGGGCTGGCAGGGGCCGCCCTGCAGGGGTGGGTCGGCCCAGAGGCCTCCTAGCACTTCTAGCCAGCTGACCCTGTTATTTTTAGCTCTGGAATGCTCCTCCCCGAGCCCCCTTCAGTTCTATTTATCTTGGTTTTGTGTCTCTCTCTGTTCCTCTCCAGGAAACTCTGCAGACGGAGTGGGATAAATGGAGGGGAGGGGGAGGAGATTCTAGGGGCCAGAAAGAATAGGAGAAATGGGCTGGGGCCAGGCTGGAGGAAGAGGTGGCCGCTGCTCCACCCCCGCAACCCCCTCCCCCAGGTCCAGAGGCTGCCTCTTTCTCTTTTCTGCATTTCTTGGGTTTGGGCCACCAGGCAACCCCTTCTCCTTCTCCACCACCCCTGATAAGCTCCCCTTTGTGCTTGTCAGCATCCCTGTCCCAGTCCAGGCCTTGGGCAGCCCCATCCTCTCACCTTTCCTCCTGGGCCCTCAGGTGAGGTCATACCTAGGGTGGGGGTGGGGAGCGTCAGCCCCGGACCCCTGCCTCTCGGTCAGGACGCACTGTGATCCCTTGAAGGACCTCGTCTGTGAAAATGAAGAACAGGCGCAGTGGGACTGGACACTGGGTGAACTCAGACCTCAGTCGCATTCTCTGTAAAATGGGAATGACAACCAGTCCTCTCTCTGAGGGGCCTGTCGTCAGGGCTGCATGAAATGGCGATGTGAAGCACTATTGACACGGGGAAGCTGCGAGCCTCCGGTTGGGGGGTCGGTCACATCCCATGGGGTGCTTGTGGGGACTGGCGAGCATGAGTCTCCTGGAGGCTTCTTAGCAGCACTTGGCAGGAAGCCACATCCCTCCCGCAGCCTTCCTTAGTCACCGCCCGGCTGCTGAAGCTCTGGTTACAAGGGCGGATCACTCAACCACCGGCTCCTTTCCCGCCTCCCCCAGCGCAGGGGTGCTGGTCTGCAAGATGCTGGGGATGAGAAGCACCTGTTGGCTGCCTGAGGCGGGGCGGGGTGGAGGGGGGCTTCCAGATGACACGCCTCCCGCCAGCAGAGGAGAGGGGGCAGCGTGGGAAGGGGAGCGGAGTGTGATCCTGCAGTTTACCGTGATGATTTCCTGACTGGGGTGGGCATGCCGTCTCTTCCTGTCCTTTCCTAAGCCGCCTCATAGGGAAAGCCCATCAGCCCTTGGGGAGGGCCTGGCATCACCTGGAGGCGGAACTCAGGGGAAGAGTCCCTGTGGTCAGCAGTGAGCCCTGGTAGTCCCGGAGCTGAAGGAGCGACAAGAGCATTGGCTGCGGTCAGTGAGTCAGTCAAAAGTGGCTATGCTCCAGGCTGAGCGGCAGCCTTGGCAAACTGTGTGTAAAGTGGGTTAGGCATGCCCAGGCCAGTCCTGGGTAAAGGTGAGGGAGGGGGAACCACCTGGGGTGACCACTGTCCCTGGAGCATGGGACTGACACCGCTTAGAGGAAGAGAAGAGGCGGCAGCAGCCAAATCCCGGGAAGGGCCCTGACCTTTAGAACAGGAGACAGAAATAGCTGGGGAGAGGACAGAACCTGTGTGGGAGAGCTGGCCCAGGCTGGGCGGGGCAGGCCCAAACACGAGGATGGGAAGAAAGCCCTACTGGCACCGACAGCTCCATACGCTGTGCTGGGCATTTCATGTACTTTCACTTATTTCCCACCTCCAGCCTGCGTGTGTGTGTGTGTGTGCGTGCGTGCGTGCGTGCGTGTGTGTGTGTATTATCATCCCCATTTCACAGATGAGAAAACTGAGGCTCAGAGGGGTGTGGCCAGGCTGGTAACCAGCAGAGTTGAGACTGAGCCAAGCCCAGATGGCCTGGTAGTCCACATTGCCCGTAGGCGTGCCACCCACTGCCAATTACTGCTGCCATCACAGGTGGGGTGAGGATACAGCTGAACTGATGCTTCCTGCTGGCCTGATGTGGGGGAAGAGGAAATCCTCTCAATGAGGCCTAGAGGCCCTGAAAAGTGAACCTCAACCAGTGCTGTGTATTAGGTGACCCCAGAGCCCCTGTACTTTGGCCGCCTGTGACTAACTTTTCTTCCCTCCCTTCCTCACAGAAAGAGGGAGGGTCAGCAGTCCCCCCCACCCCCCACCCCCTTCCCCCAAATTGTGCTGGGCTCAGGGCTGGGTAGAGCCCCAGGAGACCCCTCCCCCGCAGCAGTGGCAAGGGCAAGCTTGGGGGAAAGGCCCTCTCTCAAACCGTGGCCTGGGAGGGAAGGTGAGAATAGCAGGCTCAAAATAAGGCCGCCTGGCTGGCTGGCTCCCCCATCTCCCTCCCCACTGACAGCTTCCCAGCCTGGGCAGCTCCCAGCTGTTTCTGCTTATCTGAAGCCGGGGAGGTTGGTTGCCTGGATACCAGTGCTTCTGATTAGCAGTTGGGTCCTTCTGGGGCAGGCGGAACTGCCGCATCCCCCGTCAGCTGGGCGTGGCCTCCCCAGGCTCTGCTGAACCGGCCCTTGGAAAGGTGGCGAGGGCGGATTTGGGCGGGCATGGAGGATGCTTAGAAAAGGACCTCCTTTGCCAGGAGTTGGCTCGAAGCGGTGCTTTAGAGTCAGAGAATCTGGGCCTTGCTGGCTGGGTGACTTTGGTCACATTAACATCTCTCAGCTTGTTTCCCTGCTTCAAAGAGTTGTTTAAAGAGTAAATATGATGACTAGGTGAGGGCTCAGAGCACGGTGATCCGGTGATTTTAACCCGTTGCCCCCACCTGCCACGGTAGGGCCCCTCTAGACCCTGCCGTCTGTCTGCGTCCTCCAGGGAAGCCATGTGGGGTCACCAGGGAAGGCAGCTGTGGAGCCTTGGAGGAGGTGGCCCAGCTCCTGCCTCCTTGCTTCATGGGGAGGGCCTCTGTCCCCACCACACCTGCCTGGTGCCCCCAGTGTGCAGCTGGGGCTGGGGAGGCGGGCCTGGGGATGGAATAGGGAAGACTGGACAAGAGAAGAGCTACTGGGAGTGGGGTGAACACAGCCCAGTGGTGGGAGCGGCCCAAGGTGGCCTGTCACCAGCCCTGGGGGTGAGGGCGGAGGAGAGCAAAGCCATGGGGGCAGGAACATGACCAAGAAGACCTGTTCTCCTGTCTCCTTAGGTCCAGTGGTCCCCAAGGGACCTGCTTCACTTGAAAGGCAGAGCCCAGGGCTGTGAACAGGATGGGAGAAACCCAAATCCGCTGTGCAGGAAGGATTTTCCTAGCTCACCCCTTAGCTCTCCCAAAACCTTCCGTAGAGCCAGGCCCACAGAGCGGGCAGCAGGTCTGGATGAGAAGCGGCAAACGGCTGAAGGGCCCCAGTGACCCTGGAGGTGTGTGTGGCCATCACAGACCCTCTTCTTGACCCTCTTGACTTAAGAAAAGGGCAGAGAAGAAAAGAGATGGTGGGAGGGGCAAAGAAGGGGCACTTTTTCACCAGGGCCTTGGCTTTCTCACCCTCTGAATGGAGCAGGAGATCAGCCTGTGTCAGTAGTAAAGGGACTGGAGCCCATCAATAATGCAGAGAAGAGCTTGGGGCAGCTAGGAAACGGTTACCAGTCCATCAAAGCGGGAATGGGCCTTGGATACAAAATGGAGGGGAGACGGGGGGCTGGAACGAGAAGGGAGAGCTCGGTGCTGCCCTTGGGGCTCTGGGCTGAGAGACTTGCGGTCCCTCGGTTGGGCCCAGGTGTTTTGCACGGTCGGCCTTCCAGCTGGTTAGGGCAGAAGGAGGCAGTGCCCACCCGTCAATACCTTCCCAAGCAGGGTAGAAGGAAGGCTTAGAGATAAACTTACTCAGGGAAACTTCCAGAGATGGGGGCTCACTTCCAGCAGCTTGGGAATTGGGGAAATTCTAAGGGAGGGGTGTTGCTTAAGAGTCAAGAGAAGAAAGTGAATCCCATCAGGAAGGGTCTGGAGTAGGTCTGGGTGGAAAAGGCCCCCAGCTGTCCTCCCCTGCAGCGCCATCTTGCCCCAGGAGACCTTCAAGTTACACGTCTGGACCTTTTTTTTTTTCTGAGATCAGAGGAAATCTGTGGAAGATTTGAACAGAACAGAGACAAGATCAGATGTGAATGAGCAAATCCACTCGGGCTGCTAGTGGAGAGGGTAGGGTGGTCAGGAAACCTGGAGACATGGGTCATATGATTGTGTCCTATGCTGTCTTGCGAGATCAACAAGCCATTTATTGTATATTCACCTTGGCCTCCAGCCTGGGTGGTCCCACTGTGATTTGGGAGAGAGGGAACGCAGGTGCGAGTGGAGGGACCATCAGAGCCGTCCAGTGTCACAGTCTGGTGTGGCCGAGGGCCTGGGGGCCGCCGCGGGGCAGTGCTCTGGGGTACAAATGACCATTCTTGGTGACTGGCTCAACGTGCATGGTGGGGAGAGAGGCCTCCAGAGAAATTCCCGGCCTCTGGCTCGGGCAGTTAGGTGCTTCGGGCATGGGGCTGCCTTGTATCCAGAAGAGAAGCCCTGAGGCTCTGGGGCTGGGAGGTAGGGGGAAGACAGTGAGTTTAAGATCCCTGTGAGACCACCAGCTGACTGCACGCAGGCAGCCCTGCTCCTGCGCGCCCCCCAGGCCGCCCCACACCCAAAGGAAGAAAGGGGTCAGGCGAGGCTCTGTTAAAGCCCTTCTGACTGGGGCCTGGGGCTAGGGGCAATTCTGTCACGCAGAGCAGCCTCCCTTCCAGAAGGGGACCTTTGCTCCTCCGCAGCCCAGGGCACCCCGCGGCCCTTCTTCCCTCTGCCTGCAGTCCGGCCCCGCAGCAGCCCCATGAGGCTCTTTCCCATGGGCAACACCCCAGGAGAAACGCTTCCTCCTCCACCACCTCCTCCTCTGCCAGCAAGGCGCCCCGGGGGGCCCAGGTGCCCTGGGGTGGTGCCCTGGGGTGGCGGGTGTTGAGTGCGAGCCCCCACACACACCCCGGAGGGTGAGTGTTTACACCCTCTGTTGCCTCCCAGCGCCGCCCTCCCCCAACCAGGGGCTCCTGGGCCTTCTCCTGCCGGCACCCGACCCCGCACAACTGCGCTAGGAAAGTCTTTCCCACGAACGAGTCCCCAGACAGCACGTGCATGCAAACAGTCCGATTACAGGGGCAAACAGCAGCCTGGAGAGAAGGACAGATACCCCACGAGTGGCCCAAGTGAGGGAAGAAAGGAACGGAGTTCAGCTGAAACCGGAGGGGCGGAGTCTCTAGCAGGCTGTTTGGAGAGGCCCAGAATGCCAGGAAAGGCCGCAGAACGGCAGGAAGTTGGGGAGGAGGAAGCCTGGGGGCTGGCAGGAGACAGAGGGTCCCAGGGACCTGGTGAAGACCGGCGGATGTCAGGTCAAATGGGAGCCCGAGGAAGGCAGATCAGAGGAGTCCTGCAGGGTCTGGATGATAAGGTATCGTTTCCTTACGTGCGCTTCGTTCACATCCACACCGGCTGTGTCCCAGGGAATGTTCCAAAGATGCAGAGAAAGGACACAGTCCTGGTCCTGGAGCAGCTCACAGCTGTGAGGGGCAGACACAAGGGCAGGGCCCCAGATGACAGAGCCCAGACGCAGGCTGGAAGGCTCTGGGGGCAGGGGGCAGCGTCCTGGAGACGGTGGACCCAGCTTAATCTATCTCGAGGGACACGGAGCAGACGTCTGGGGGGAGGAGCAGCGGTACAAAGGCCGAGAGGCAGGAAAGCGCCTGGGGCTTCCCAAGAGCTACGTTTAGGTCACAGTGTGGCTTTGTGTGTTTGTGTGTGTGTGTGTGTACACGCGTGTACACGCACAGGACTGCGAGCGATGAGATGGGGGAGCACAAGTAGGTCAGGGCCACTTTGGCAAAGGTCCTGTGTTCACTGCAAATTTTTGGACCTGACTTGAAGGCAGGGGAACACATGTAGATGACATGGAGTGACGTGGTAGGATTTGTGTTTCGAGGACAGGCTGGAGCTGGAAAGCAGTTGGCTCGGGAGCCGCCGCAGTGATCCATGTTTGAAAGGACGAAGGCCTGACATGGTACCTCGCACTCTGCGGCCTTGTCCGTGCCAGGCATCGCTCTCCTCTTTGCAAAGAGGAATGCACTTGATCACCGCAACAATCCTATAAAGTAGGTTCTATTATCCCCACTTTGCAGGCCAGGCAAGTGAGGCCCGGAGGGGTGAAGTAACATTCTCAAGTTCCCATATTGAAACAGGGAAGCCAGGACTCAGACTGGCCCCGGAGTCGGCGCTGAATGGAAAGGGCCCATCTGTCAGGATGGTGAAATGGGGCAGACTGGCAGGATGTGAAGAAGGAAGAGCCGGGCTGACTGGAAAGCTTTTGAGGGTGGTGGGCGTAGGGGAGAGAGAGAAGTGAAAGATGAGGGTGAGGGCGCCCACTGGGTCAAACAGTGTCCCCCGCCCAAGAGTCACATGTACCAGGAGCCTGCAAATGTGACCTTGTTTAGAAATAGGGTCTTTGCAGGTATAATCAAGGTGAGGCCATACTGGAGTAGTAGTGTGGACCCTAAGTCCAAAGACTAGTATCCTTGGGCTTCCCTGGTGGCGCAGTGGTTGAGAGTCCGCCTGCCGATGCAGGGGACACGGGTTTGTGCCCCGGTCCGGGAGGATCCCACATGCCGCGGAGCGGCTGGGCCCGTGATCCATGGCCGCTGAGCCTGTGCGTCCGGAGCCTGTGCTCCACAACGGGAGAGGCCACAACAGTGAGAGGCCTGCGTACCACAAAAAAACAAAAAACAAAACAAAGACTAGTATCCTTATAAGAAGAAGGAAATACGGACACGGGCACAGAGAGACCTCCAGGGAAAGCTATGTGGTGATGGATGCAGCAGTCGGAGTAGTCAGCCTACAAGCCAAGGAACGCCAGGGATTGCTGGCTAACATCAGAAGCTGGAAGAGGCAAGGAAGGATCCTCCCCTAGCGCCTTCAGAGGAAGCACGGTCCTGCCGGCACCTTGATGTCAGACTTCTAGCCCCCAGACCTTGAGAGAATAAATGTCTGTGGTTTTAAGGCGCCCAGTCTGTGGTAATTTGTTACTGCAGCCTTGGGAAACGAATACAATCTCCCACTTCAAAGAAACTGAGAGGAGAACACTAGCATACCTAACTTGGTCAGGTAACATCCCAAACACAGAAGGAAAAGACAGGCATGATCCTCTAGGTGAGCCTTAAAAGAAGAATGTTGAGCTGGTCTGGGAGGCCCTTGAAAACAAAATTCTGACTGTGTAACCGTGAAAGGGCCTGATGAGAAGGAGAAGGGGAGGAGCCTAAGAGATGAAGTGCATCATCACAGAGCTGGCAGATGACCTCAGGCCGGAGAAGGACACATTCAAAGCGGGAGGAAGGACGCAGAACCAAGGGCAAGAATAAAGGAGCGTCTGAGATGGCAAGAATAGAACCCAGCCTGCTGCCCTCCGCATGGGGCTCAGGCTTGCAGAAAGGGCCAAGGGCAAAACAGTGTTTCAGAGGGTGGGGTGAAGGGAAAGTAGGGAGTTTTAAAAGTTTGGCTAGAATCAGGAAAACCTGCTTGGGGTGAGGGCTAGTTTAGCCTTCATGGATGACAGATAGACCCAGATGCTATTTGTCATTGATCGTCTCTGTAAAGATAACGGAATAGAAAGCACGGCTTTTTATTTTGTTTTTTCTTTTTAAATGAAAAGGGTAGCATAAATATTAGCGAGAGAAAACTGAAACCCAGGATTAGGGAGAGGACGTATCTATAAGAAGATGAGATCCCCGTCACAGGAGGCATTCAAGCAGAAGGTGGAGGAAGCTCTCATCCGGGGTGTTGTAGAGGCAATTTCTCTGAGACTTTATAGTGGACACGACTCACTGCCAGGCCTTCTGACCCTTGGTCCTCCCACACCATAGAGAAGGGAAGCTGGACGGTACCCTAGAGGCACTTTTACTTGGCTTTGGTGAGGAGACAGCAGAAAGACAGCATTGCTTCAGAGCCTTGGCTCAGACTGGGTAGTACCAGGCAAATCAGAGCCTTGTGATGTGGTGGTTTTCTTGCTATGAAGGTTTTGTGACCTGAAAAGTACAAACCTGAATTTTCAGCTTTTTAAATTACCAAGCACGGAATGCAACCCCCCCCATCACAAAAAATCCTGACCCTGCCGCATGTCGTGCCCCCCACCCATCCCTGACCTTCAGCGCCTCCCAGTCTGTTCTTGGTGGCCTCACCGAGGAGCACAGCGGAGCAAGGCAGGGCTCTCTCCCCGGTGGCTGGCGGAGTGGCAGGGAGAGCGGGTGTCCTCTTTCTCCTGCTTTCCCTCCCTCCTCTGCCTCTCCTCTTTGTTCTCCTCCTGTCCCTCTCTCTGCCTTTAAGCCTGGCAGGATTAGCTGACAGGGATGAGCCGAGGCCAGCCCTCGCCTCCCCTGTCGTCTGTCTGTCCATCGAATGGGGGGACGGTGAGAACATTCGCATGATCTCTCAGGCCCCTGTATCCCTCCACCGCCCGCCCCCCAGGGTGCTCGGATTTCTGAGGCACGCCTGGGTCCGCTCCCAGTGTGTTGACTGCAGGTGGGGGGAAGGAGACAGAGACAGGTGCCTGTGGCTGAGGATGAGAATCTGCGTGACACTTTCTTTGACCTTGAGAAGGCCTTCCCCGCCCTACCTCTCAGGAGACTGGAGACGGAGATCTGGGCCTTGCCCCTTTGGCGCCGTCAGCCCGCAGGCAGCTTTCACACGTGCTCTAGCACAGTGGAGCCAAATTCCCTGCCTGAGGCCTGAGAGACAGGGCCGGGACGGGGGCATGGGGAGGGCGTGCCAGAGCCCACCTTGGGCTGAAGTACATACAGCGGGGTGAGGCCTGCCTGGGCTGCTACTGTGTCCTGGGCCTCAGAGCCCCACTGCTGTCACCTCGATACACGCAGATGTCAGAGTCTCACCCCGCCTGCCCTTCCCTGGGCTGACAGCCTTTCTCTCCTGCTCTAACTTAAGATCCCTGGCGCCTCTTTTAGGCCACAGTGGAGCATCGCCTCACCTCTCTTGGCCCCAGCGCGTGACGCGAGAGGCCGGGTCAGGTAGTCATGCCACCACCTGCTCCAGCCTTTAGGGAGAAGAGCCTCCGACTTGCTCCAGTCTCTGGCCTCTTTCAAGTTCCCTTCCTTTTTTTCTCCAAGATCAAACAAATAAACCTGTTGTTTATTCTTTTTATACATTTAATACACGGCTGAAGAAAAGAAGCAAAAAGGCTCTAATAAGATCACCACCTAGAAAAGTCACTATGAACATTTTGGTGTATATTATTTTTTCTCTCTCCCCCCAGACACTGAGGATTCATCAGTGACAAGTCAGGTAGGGCTCCCACCCTTTAAAGGCTTACATGTCAGTGGGAAAAA
The DNA here is from genome assembly GCF_003676395.1 of Aethalodelphis obliquidens. Taxonomy (NCBI): domain Eukaryota; kingdom Metazoa; phylum Chordata; class Mammalia; order Artiodactyla; family Delphinidae; genus Aethalodelphis; species Aethalodelphis obliquidens. Next base: position 2,895,953 of record NW_020837965.1, on the reverse strand, counting down.
TTACACATAACCTATATAACATCTACTGACAAGCAAGGCAGAATTCTCCTGTATGCTCCCTCTCTCCTCTGCCTGCATCTCTCCTGCCATTGATTTCCTCCCCAGAAGCCTTCCTTTTCTTTCACACGTCTACTCTGTGGCAGGAAGAGGCTTTGTATGTAATGTGAGGTGCCGGACACACGTCTGGGGTAGGGTCTGTCCTGGGCGGGGAGAACACAGGCCCCTACCCCGTCCGAGGCAGGATTTGCCTGGCTCCTTGTCTAGAGCGCTCAAGGCTGCTCGTACCCCACGCTGCTGGGGATCAGAGCAGCTACATCGCAGCATGGGGAAGGAAGGGCCCCTGCAGATGCGCCCCGTGGGCCCAGCCATGGCGATGGCCCAGCCAGCGGCCAGGACCCAGTCGGCTCCCAAGGTGCCGGGCAGGGGTGGGGAACTTCCATTGCTCTTTCTTGCCTCCCAGGTGGTGTGAAGTTTTCAATTTTCTCTCGCTAATATTTGTGGTGTGAAGGAGAAGGAGGTGACGAGGAAGGCAGGGAAAGGGAGACGGGAGGGGAGGAGGGGAGGAGAACCACCAGCCTTGTTGCTACAGCAACCACACATGTGAGCCAGCTGCTGTCACCATGGAAACAAGGGGAGCCTGCTCAGAGGCTGCGCTGTCTCAGGGGAGACACAATTTTTGACAAAAAATACCCTTTGATAAAAATAAAGAAAAAACAATGAAAGCCACCCTCTCCGGGATTCGGGGGCACTGCCGAATGAGGTGACAAAGGAAAGGAGGGGGCTGGGCTGTGGGGCGGGAGGCTGCAGGCCAGGCGCTTCTGCCAGCTGCAGAGAGTTGCCGAGTCAGTGTTTTAGAGCCAAGGGGGCCCTCGGAGATCACCCCCCACTTGATGGATGAGGGAGAGAGGCCCAGGGAGGGAGGCAGGCAGCCCACTCAGGGTCCCAGGGCACGAGGAAGCAGCTCAGGGAAACCCAGGGCCTCTTGGGAGAAGGGAAGGGACATGCTGGCTCCAGGGGTGGCAGACTGCAGGTAGCCTGTGGGACTCCTCTTGAGCCAGTGCCTGGAGACTGGGGGGAAGAGAGACACAAATGGCCAAGTTCAAGCCCCTTTTGCTGGGGTAGGGAGTGTGGCAGGCGTTCTGGCCTCTTTCTTCCTCGCCCTGTCCTTGGCATTCCCTGCCAAGCTCGGCTTCCCGGGGTTTTGGCTGTCTCTCAGGGGACCAGGCCCCGGTGAGTCCCCACAAGCAGGGCTGGAGAGAAATTGCCAGCCAGAGACCACAAGGGAGCCTCTTAGTCTAAAGACAGGACGGGAGAAAGGGCGGAAACACCCAGAGAAGGATGTGCTGCTGTCCTCTCCAGGGAAAGCCTCACCGGCCCAATGCATCAGAATGACGGAGGCAGGGCAGCGAGGCACGTTCGCGGGGCACTTGGTTCTACGCTAGATTTTTGGCCAGAAGGAGATGCTCTTGGTAAAGGGTCAAGTCCTGGGAAGATCAATCAAGACACAGTCAGTACAGGAAGGTGAGGGCTTAAAAAAAATCAGGGCTTTAATACAAGGGTTTCTGAACTGCAGGTTCTTTGTAGTACAGCTGGGCCCCTGGCCACAGAGAGAGGCAAAGGGTGGGCTCTGAGTGCCCTCCTATTTCACCTGGAGCTTCTCTGCTGCTCTCTCTTTTACATGTTTCTTTTTTCACATAGTACTTTCCCAAATGTTGTCTCATGTGCTCCCCTCTGACAACACGGAGAAGTGGATGTGCCCATCCCCACTGTAAAGAGGACACAGGCTCAGAGAGGTCAAGCCCCTCTCCCAAGGTCACACAGCTCAGAGAAGCAGAGCAAGAATTCAAAGCCCAGCGCCAGAACAGGACGCCGACCCCGTTTCACAGGAAGGGACGATGAGACACAACAGAAGGCACGTTCCTACTCAGGCTCTCTCCTGACCGCTCCTTAAGGAGAACAGAGGCCAGACGATGACGAGATGCTGTCCCAGGGCCCGTGGCAGTGGCACAGGAAGGCTCAGGTCAAGGACACATTTGGGGGAAGTGATCTTGCCGCCTCTTTGTCCTGGAGCTCCCTCTCCTCTCTCCTTGGGGTCTTTGTGGGGCCTCAGCCGGGGGCCCCATAACGAAGGGTGAAGGTCGGAGGGGCAGCAGGGCCTGGGAGGGGGGGACTCTGCCCTCACCCTCCAGGAGAGCCTTTTGCCTCCTGTCAGCTGCCCTTCACAGCTCCCCCCCCCCCACCCGCCGTCAGCCTCTAAGGCGGAGACCACGTGGGTGAGTTGCCATGGAAACTGCGGAGTTCTATTTGAAAGCCAGGCGTGGTGTAATCTGAGCTGGGGTGGGGGGGAGGGGTGGGGGGGCTGGGTACCGAGGTGGGGCAACTACACCTGTTTGGCTGATGTCCTCCAGGCTCCCCTCTTATCACCAGGAACTGTTTTAAGGTTTCACCACCGGCTCTTTCCCGTAAATCACCTGCCGCCCGCGGTCCCGCGGCCACTGCCCTCTTTCCCCACGCCCGTTTGTAATGTCAGGCAGTAGCCCCACAGGGCCTGCCCTGATTCCCCAGAGAAGGAGCCGATTATCCCCGTTATACAACACAGGGTGGCAAAAACACAAGAGAGATCATTTTTGCCATACAAGGGGCTGGACGGAACCTCAGGGATTATCAGCATTGCAGGGGGTGTGCGTGGGAAGGAGGGGGAGTGTCCGGGACGTGGTGCTCCAGAGATGGGAACCCGAACCCACCCCTCCCTTCCCCACCTGGTTCAACAGCAAGAATTCTGGCGCTGGCCGAGCACTGACCCAGGAACCAGGAAGGCTCGGAGTCGGACCCAAGTGGGAGCAGTGGGCTTGCAGTGGCCTCAGAATTTCCCCCTAAGCACACCCAGGCCCTCTATTCCCTGCTCGTGCCTGGTTTGCAGGTTGGCTTGGTCTTACCAGCTGTCACTCTGCTATGCCACACCCCCCACCCCAAGTGATAGCAGAGGAGTTAAGAATTTTGCTTCTCCACCTTGCTGTGTGACTTGGGGCAAATTGCCTAGCCTTGCTGAGCCTCAACTTCCAGCCACAGAGATTAAAAAAAAAAAGAACTGCCTCATAAGGTTGCTGGGGATTTAAAGGAGACAATGCATTCAAAGTGCTTAGCATAGCACCTGGTGTCAACCAAAATAGAAGTATGATTACTATTATTATCCATCCATCAACACCCAGAACAAACCCATCTCCTGCACGCAGCCTTCTTTCTCTAAGGAGAGAAAACTGGTGCTTAGGTAGGAGCAGCCATCGAGTGCCAAGAGCTTCCTCTGCGTTCTCTCCCTGGTTCTCACCACTGCCCTGGGAGGGAGGTGCCCTTTTACTATCCCCATTGTACAGACGTGGACACTGAGGTGCAGAGTGTCTTGCTCAAGGTCATTGGCTACTAAGAAGTAGGGTCAACATTCACGCTCAGCCTGTCTGGTCTCAAAGCCTCACGCTTTTCCTAGTGCAACGTGCCCCTCATATACGGAACAACCCTCCCCCAGTTTCCTTCCAGTTCGAAGCAGGTTATTACCCCTTCTGATTTCTTTCTTGCCTTCTCACCTGTACTCACCAGGGCAGAGAGTAAGGAGGTAAGCAGAGCCAGGGAAGGTCAGGATTCAGACATTCCCTGCTCCACTGGCAGCATACGCAGCAGGGAGCTGGGAGCCAGGTGGGGCGTTTGGAAGAAGCAGGTGGCCTGGCATAGGAACCCCAGGTAGGGAGAGGGTTCCAGGTGCCCTAGGGGTTGTCGGGACGCCGAGACAGACTCTCTCCAGCCTACTCTGATTTTCTGCTCAGCTCTGACCTTGGTCTCTGGACCCCAATCCCCCAGATCAGGGCTGGGGAGGGCATGATGGATGACCTTGACCTGGCTTTGTCTGTCTGGGGACTCAGAGTGTCTCCTTTAAGTGAAGAAGAGATAGAGAAGAGAAGGTGGAGGATAAGAGGGGAGAGAAAGGAGAAGCAGGAGGGAAGGAGGAGGAGGGAGGAAATGGAGAGGGGGAGGGAAGAGAAGCTGCTGGAGGAGAGGGTGGAGGGAAGGACACAGGGGAGGGAGGGAGGTGGGAGGGAGGACTGCCTGCCAAGTGTGATTCTGAGCTCTGAGGAAGAAGAAAGGATGAGAAAGCAAGAAATCGGCTTCAAGGGAAGGATGAAAGGGGGAGGGAACAGAGAAAGGGCGAGAAAGTGAATGAGGGAGAGAGAAAGCTGGGGGGAAGGAAATGAAAGGATGGGGAGAGGCCGAGGGGAGAGAGATGAACAAAGATGAGATTGAGCAGCTGCTCCGTCCTCCCTCCTGCCAAGTGAAGGCCTCAGAGCGCCGCGAGTGGCTGAATGAACTGGGAGCCAGCCATGCTCGGTCTCGGTGGCTCCTGCTCGGCACCAAATCCTTCCTGGCTCAGCAGTTTCAGCAGTTTCCACGGCCTGAAAGGGGGGAGGGCGGGGCGACGGCACACCATCCTCCACCATCCACTCTTTTTCTGGGGCAGCATCTTCTCTGAGGTCCCAAAGAACCTCCCAGGTCTCTATGGCTGGTGCCTGTCCTCAGAGTTCTCCCAGGTGCTCTGTCCTGGACAACCCGTCTAGAACCTTCCAAAGAGGCAGAAATCGGTTGCTGTGCTGAGGGGCGAGCAGGTGTGCATGCAGCCCAAGGAGTTCCCCCTTCTCTCACTGCTGAAACCTGACACCTTAGGAGGCAGCGCCCAGCGACTGGCTCCACTTTAATAAAAGAACGGAAATGTACCGCCATCTTAGCCGGAACTCAGCAGGTTACGTGTTTTTTTATATACTTAAAAAAAAAATTAATTAATCTTTGGCTGAGTTAGGTCTTTGTTGCTGCGTGTGGGCCTTCTCTAGTTGCGGAGAGCAGGGGCTACTCTTCCCTGTGGTGCGTGGGCTTCTCTTGTTGTGGAGCACGGGCTCTAGACATAGAGGCTTCAGTAGTTGAGCCTCACGGGCTCTAGAGCGCAGGCTCAGTAGCTGTGGCGCACGGGCGTAGTTGCTTCGTGGCATGTGGGATCTTCCCGGACGAGGGTACGAACCTGTGTCCCCTGCATTGGCAGGCGGATTCTTAACAGCTGCGCCACCAGGGAAGCCCAGGTTACATGTTTTATCTCATCCAATCCTCACAGCAACCCTAAGACGTCCATACTATTATATTTTCCAGAAGGGGAAAGGAGAGCTAAGGAGGTCTGGTTACTTGCCCAGCTCACGCTGGGGAGGGACCTGGGACATCTGACTGGTGGGGACAGAGGTCATGGTCCTCCTGGGGTTTAAATCCAGGGCAGGGGCTGAGGCTGGAGGACACGGGTACAGGGTGGGCAGCTCTGAGGGGCCATGGAGGAGCTAATGGTCTGTGATGATTCGGGCAGGTCTTGGAAGTCTCTGTTCCTCAGTTTCCCCATCTCACATCACCATTGCTGTAGGAACATGCAAGGGGAGGAGCTGGCTAGAGGAGCTGGGGCACAAAGTCAGTGAGGCACTCTTTGAGGGTAGTGTCCACTTGCAGGGAGGAAGATCTGGCCATGTGGAAGGAAAGCTGTGTAAATAGCATCGCCTTCCCACCAGCGTCACCAGCATCTCCAGGGAAGGCTGGTTGGGTGGTAATATAGCCCTGCTTTCATGGGGCTTCTAGGAACCTTTCTCTAAAGGGCTTTGATCTATGGGCGCACACACACACACACACACACACACACACACACACACGCACGTGCGCGCCATTCTTATCTTCACAGCCACCTTCCATGACACATAAAGTATGCCTGGCTTTATTTTATGAGACTGGAGGAAGCCAAGGTCACTCAACTGGCAGCAGGGAGAGCAGATACCACCTGGATGCAAGGGCAGTGCGATAAAGTTTCTGCCCTCAAGGTACCCAGTGGACTCTCAGGGGAACAGCAGGCACTCAGCGCCCACTCTGCACCCAGGCCCCATCCCATCTCCCAACTCCACAATGCCCGACGGTCATCCCTCAGACCCTGCGGGTGCCATTGCTCCCTTGGCACCACCCAGCAGCCTCTCTGAGGCCCTCTCCAACCTGAGTGAGGATCTGTGCCTGCCCCCTCCCACTCCAGGGCCCTGATAGATTCCCCTGTCACTTTCAGTCAGGGTCCATGTTACAGTGCGGGTTTGGAAAAGGGCTTCCCCTCCTCCTCCCCCGCCCTCTGCCCAGATGGCAGCTCCCCTTCCCCAGGGACCAGGGATGCAGCAGCTCTTGTAGCCTGTGGTTACCATGGCAATGGCCTTCCCTTAGGTTTCCGTGGGGGCGGTGAGGGAGGATGTCATGGAGGGTGCGTGCGCGCGCGCATGTGCACCCATTTTCAGCTCCAGGTGAGGGGGGCTCAGGGATTGGGATCCCCTCCTCCTTGAGTGGGGCCCGTCTCTCCTCCCAGCTCAGTCCCAGCCAGCTCAGCTGGATCCCGGTGGCAGGGAAGATTGCACAACAGACAGAGGACACTGGAGGGAAGAAGGATGCTCCAGGAGGAAAGCTGGAGGGGAAGGGTGGAGATGGGCATCTGTACAGTTGTCCAAGGTGGAGGGGCTGGATGGATGTGGAGTGGGATATGCAGGAAGGAGGGAGCCAGGGCAGCAGAGTGGGCACAGCGAAGGATCCAGATCCTCAGAGGGGAAGACCCGGGAAGGGGTGGGCCCCTTATTTCTGCCCTCTACAAACCACCCCCACCCTGGGGGCGTGGGTGTCTCCTGCTGCGCTTCCCCAGCAGAGAGAAGGCCCCTCTGCTCCTCCAACATGATCTCTAATTTCCGGCAGACATTTGAGGTCCCTGACATCTGCATAATGTGGGCCAGTCTCTTAGCAACGGGGAACAGCTGTCTGGCATTTCTAAGATTAAACTGTAACTATACACGGTCCTTGCCAGGGGGAGGGGGAGGGAGACGGGGATAAACACTGCCTCCTGGCATTTTCAGACTCATTTAGCTTTTATTCATTTCCTGCCTCCAGTAAAGAGGCCAGGGATTCAGGCTGGGCCAGGCTGTTCCCGCCCCTGCCTCTGCCGCCACTGTTGCTGAGGTTGCAGATGGCTTTTCACCCAGATCTGTTCGCTCTCGGGAGGGGAGAGGGATAAGGGACAGCACTAGCCATTTTGGTTTTTATTGTATTTATTTTATGTAGGTGCAGTGATCCTGGCACGCGCAGGGTAGGTGCAGCCCAGGAAGAAAGGATGTGTGGTCCATCGGTAAAAACCCTCAAGGCGGCTCCAGCCCGGTTTAATTCCATCCAGCTCCATTGCTAATAGCTGCGTGACCTTGGGCCAAATCCCTTTATCTGTCTACACCTCCATCTCCCCACCTGTAAAAGGAGATAATTCTACCACCCCCAGGGTTGCTGTGAAGATAAAATGAACCTGCGCTCAGGCAACAGAGCCCTGATTAATCATGGTGCCTTTCTCTTCCTCTGCTCAGCCTCCAGCCCGCCCGTCATCCGTGGTAACAACCTCAGGCTCTGCTATGGGGCAGAGGCAGACACAGTCCGTTCCCCTGGGGGCCACCTTGAAATCCTGTTCCCTGGAGCCCCAGGCAATGACACTTTAGCACCAGTAGGACTTAAGCCGAATTCAGCAGTCCCCAGCAGGGCCCTGGGGAGGTGTCCTCAGCCCCTGGCCTCCTTGGGCCTGGGCAGCTCCTATGTCCCAACCCCTCCACCGCTGGCTCCTGCCATCTGGCCCCAGCTCCTGAACTCGTGAGTGCAGTGTTTTGGTTTTGCAGCAAGAAGGAAAAATTGAAGGGCGGGTGTGGGGAGGAGAGAGGAAAGGGAGGAGGAGGGAAAAACCCTTGAGCGGCCTGTGCTGGCCAGTTCCAGGAATATGTTCTCGGACGTCGGTGCCAAAGCAGTGACCCAGGCGAGGCAGCCAGGCCGGGAGAAGGGAGAGGCCGGCTCCAGGGCGAGAGCTCGCCTCTTTCCCCCACCCCAGCCGCCTCTGCTGACTCATCTCGGCTCCAGCTGGCAGGAGCCTTTTCTGGGGATGGCGGTTGCTAAGATTCCACGAAGATGACTGATTGCTTCTCGTTGAGCTTGGTGAAAACATGTTTGTAGACTGCGCACAAACACACGCACCCACTACTGTGTATACCTGCACATGTGTGTTTTATGCCCAAATGTGCGTCTGCACACAGAGCACCGAACTTGCTTACTGTTCCCAATGCCCTTGTGACACTTAGGTGCCGATGCCACACACGTGTGTGGACCAGCTCTGGGCCCCCAGAAGGGCGGAGACGCAGCAGGTCTTCCTCGGCCAGTAACTCGGGCAGTGGGGAAGCCGCCAGTGTCTGGGCCAGCTTTAATCTGAAGGCGTTTTCAGGTTGCCCTGAACACATTCTTGGCCCCTGTCCCTCCTCCCCTCCCTGGGTTTCTTGGTTGCCTTCATTCTGCTGTAATGATCTAATCTTCCCTTCTCCCTCTGCCTGCCAGGGTTTTGATGTCTGCTGTTCCAGGCACTCAGCTGGGAGCTGGAAGGCTCTAGAGCTGGATTCCTGGCCTGGACCTGATGCCCCAGGGAGCTCCTGGGGGTCCCCAGTGGCTCTTTTACCCCAGGAGAGAGGGGACCGCAGTGAGGACCCCTGGATGGAACGCGCTGGGTCTTTCTCTGGGCTCTGCTGCCGGCAGGAATCCAGGCGATGTTCTTTCCTGCTCTGTGCTAGGCCCAGAGCCTTGCCTGGAGTGGCCCGATGGCTCGGTGGTCAGCCTGAAGCCCTGGATGCCCCGCCTCTGGTTGCCAGCACTGTGTGTGAGCTTGGTCACATTGGGCTCCCGCTGCCTCGGTTCCCCCCACCCGCTGGGCTGAAATTGGACTCCTTGCGGAGTCTGCCAGGGTTTTACTGCGACAGGGCTTGGCAGGCGCTCGGGCACCAGGCAAGGTTGTTTGTCACGGGTTCTTGCAGGGGTGGAGGGGCAGGCGGCCCCGTGCCAGCGCGGAGCCCACGCGCTTCCTCTCGCCAGCTCTGCCCGGCTCAGGCTCAAGTGTGGCTTCTTGACAGGGACCCACCCTGGGGGCCAGATCCCACGAGCGAGTGCTGTCTGCCGTGATTCAGAGGCGGTTGCTAAGGAAGGCCTGGTACCCGGCCTAGAGGGTTGAGCTGTGACCAGCCTGGATTCGGCAGGCTTGGCGAGGCTCCCACCAGCCACAGGAAAAATATTCTCGTCTGAGCGCAGGGTCCTCTGTCCTAAAATGAAGACAAGGCCAGCTCCATGGTTCCTGCTGATTTTGACATATGATGATGCAGGGCAGGGGTGGAAATGAAGAGAGTAAAGCAAATGATAAAAGTTAAAAGGAGCTGCATCAGTCTGCTGCCTAACACTCCTGGCCAGCGGGATTCCAGCAAGCCCACCTCGGCCGGAGACCGCTGCTGGGACCCAGAGTTTACCCTCTGGGCTTCCCAGCTCATGAGCTTCCTTTTTCATTGATTTACCCTGTAATTCCCAAACCTGACAAAACAGATAGAAGCTCTAGCCTCCTCCTGGTGAAAATAAGGCAGGTTGAGGGGTGCCGGCTTTGTCCCACGGCTGGAATCGGGGGCATGGGCGGGCTATTTTCCAGATAAGGAAATGGAGGTGCAGAGATGTTAAGAAGCATCTAGTAAGTAATAGGGCCAGGGTTCCAGCCACAGAAGTTTGTCTCCAGAGCCCGGCCCTTAACCACTTTCCTTCATCGTCTCCCCGTGACTGTCATGTCCCAGGTTGGCACAGCGACACCACGTGTCCCCACCTTCCCCTCTGTTGTCATAGGCCGTAGAGGAAACAAGCGTTCCCGTAGTCCACTTCCAACACCGCTTCCACCTCTGCCCTCCAGTGAGCCCACGTGTCAGCCTTACATGAGATAAGCTTCATGGCCAATTTTATTACCTTGTTCACTGCTGAGTGGCCCGAGGCATATGATTTAGCCCCTTGGACTTTTCTCCTCCCCTTCTGTATAGCGAGAGGCCTATGGGACCCCTGCGTTCCTTTGCTGCTCTGACATGCAACAACTCTTAGAAACTCCTTCATCTAGGACTCCCAAGCACAAAGCTACAGATGCTACTGATATGCCTGGTCTCACACATGCAAACACACATACACACACATGCGCAGACACATATAGGTGCAAAATCTTGAGCAGACACTGGAAATAAGGCAGGGCTTCTGGGAGTCTTGTATGTTTGTTGTATTTTTTATGCTAGGAATGATCAGGGAGCAGCCGTGAGCAAATATTTAATAGCTGGGGTCTCACACACCTGTACAGTTATCACAAGCTCGCTCAGCCAATGTTGCATGCTATGCACACACACACAAGTGTTCTCGTTCTTAAGTCTTGTCTTCCTGCCTAGACCTAGACCGTAACGCCTTTGGGAGCAGGATGCATCTGGTGTCTCCCTTATATTGCCTGGCACAGTGCAGCCTCCAGTGGGTGATCAGTTTGTATTTGTGCTTTGATGCATAAAGGAAGGACAGTGGGTGATTTATGCTAACAGAATTTTTTAGTTCGATGCACCCACCACACCTGTGATACCTTCAGTAGCCATTACCCAGACCAAACCCCTCAACCCCCTATCTCAGCCGGCTCCTCACTTCCACCCGTGCATCCCCTGCTTTTCCTGGGCCTCTTCCCATCCCCTGCCTTCCTTTTCCATCTCACCCATGGGGCTTTGAGTCACTCACAGAGCTACTGCTCTCTTCCCCCCTCAACCGCTTTGATTTTCCTTTCCAGGGAAGAGCTAGGTGGTGGTCTCTGCGTGGCTGTCAGAGACAGAAGGGCTTGGAGCTGGAGGGGCTGAGCCCCAGGCCTGCGGGGGACGCCCGCCCCTCTTCATTTTGACATTCCCTCCCTTGAGGCCCACCTGGAGAACCAGAAGTGCCAGAAGTGTAACTCGACCTCTGGGAGCTGCCGAGTGAGCCCACAGCTGTCCTCAGGTGGGTGGAGCCTGAGGAAATTAAAATGCTCCAAGTCCTTCCACTGCAATACCCAGGGCCTCCAGTGCGCGGAGCCTCAGGATTTAGAGGCTGGAATAGGTGAGGACAAGAAAACATATTTCCTCCCGCCTCCCTCCATGGCCAGAGGAGGATGGGACGGAAGCCAGTGTCGGGGCCTGCTGGCTTCTGGGTGACAAGCCTTTGGGGCTCTGGTTAGGCTGGAAGTGACCAGTCTGAGTCTTCCCAGCCCTGCCTGACTTTGAACCAGCTTTGCTTGGGGGTGAGATCAGGGGCTCTGCTCTCTGGCCCTGAAGAGATGCACGCAGTCTCCATGGCTCACTGGCCCCTGTGGGTGGGGGCTGAAGGGGCCCCAGGAAGATGAGGGGAGCTCCTGGAGTGGGTGGGAGGGCACCCAGTCCCAGGGCGGGCTTGCTGGGATGGGGAAATGTGGCCTGGCAGACAGATCGGAAATTGCTCTCCCACCTCCGCCTTATCTCATTTCAGGCCTTGGACGGAGACCTCTGCTGTCCCCAGGCTCACGGATCACGACATGTGTCTTCGAAGGGGGTGCTTCCGCTGGCCTGCAGGCCGGAGGACAGGGCCACCACTCTGCTCCACCCGGGCCTCCTGCCTTTGCTTCCCCAATCCCTAGGGTCGGTGGTGGAGAAAATCCTCCCGCCATCACCCTTCATCGCGCCGGCTACACAGTGACACCTGGTGGGCCTTGGGCGCCATTACAAGGAGACCCCAGAGGCCCTTTATGGGCCGAGTCCCTGGTTCCAGCATCCCACAGGGCATCTGAACACGGGGGTGGGGTCTGAGTCCATTCCTACAAGGGGTTGCAACCCACCATTTTACACCAGCTCAGGGTCCCAGGCACTGGGGACCACTGGAGACAAGGAGATGACTCTTGGAAGTATTCAATGCCCCATCACACAAGGATTTTTGGGGGCCTGGCCAGGTCATTATGTCGTGGCACTTGTCCACTAGGGTTGGATGAGGCTTCCAGAAAGGTCTCAGAGGGAGTGGGCCTGGGGTAAGCCCTCAGCTCTAGTGCTTGGGGATGTTTGGGGGCAAAGCAGATTCTGCTCCCCTCAGGGGTGAGTTGGAATCCGTGCCAGGCCCTGAGCCAGAATGAACAGACCCCAGTGGGGACATGCTGGGTGATCTGATTCCATAGTTTCTCTGGCAGCAGCCCCCACGCAGAGGGGCTGTGCCTGTGTACGTTTAGAGCCACAGAATGAATGGGAAGGGCTTTGAGCATCCTGCTGTCTACCTCCTATTTTTCACGTGACTTAGGCTAGGTCACAGGGCTACTGAATGGAGAATGGCCCTTATGGCGCCTTCCTGGAGGGCACGCAGCGGCAGGGCACGTCCCGTGGACTATGCCGAGCTGGGAACCAAGTTTGTTCTCCCACACAGCACTGTCCAGTGTCTGAATGCAGGGCCTTCCATTTCTGCTGATTCTCTCAGGTGGTCGTGGGCAGTCTTGCCTTTCTCTCCTTCCTTAGTTTCTCAGGGTTGAGGAGTGCTGGATTTAGATTGCCGGGTTAGAAGCCAGTTTTACAGTATTACCGTGTGACCTTGTTTCCCAAACCTCTCTGTGCCTCAGCTGCCTCATCTGTATAATGGTTATACAGGTATCTCCCACTTTTTGAAAGTTTGCTCTACGCCACCTCGCTTTTACAAAAGACCTACATTAGTACCTGTTTTTGCTAACTGAAATCCAAAGAGGATTTTTGCTTTTATGAAAAAAAGGCGTAAAGTGAAGATAGAGTTCAGCGTTAGTTTTGCAGCAAGCATTATAGAGGCAGCGTGCGCCCCAAGCAGTGAGGGTGGCGCACCAAGCTCCTTCCCAGGAATTACAGTCAGCATCTCAGCATCAAGTTACCATAGCTTTGAACTGTGTCTGAGCATCTGTGCTTCATCTCCTAAGGTAAATCCTTTGCTTATGCCATTTCAGCTTACAAAAGCTTTCATAGGAACTCTCTGCTTTCAGATATCAGGGGAAACCTGTAATGTTGCCTATTTCACAGTATTGTTATGAGGACTCAGTGAGTTAAAGTATGGAAAGCGCTTAGAACAGCCTGGCATGTGGTAACTGCTGAGAGCTCTTGGCTAAGAATTATGTCTTCACCACCACATGGGGCCTTCTGGTGGGGGTGGAGAGGAGTGTGCCTCAGTCAGCTCTGGCTGTCATAACAAAATACCATAGACTGAGTGGCTTAAACAGCAGACATTTATCTTCTCACTGTTCTGGAGGCTGCAAGTCTGAGATTAGGGCTCCAGCATGGTCAGGTTCTGGTGAGGGCCCTCTTCCTTGTGAGCAGATGGCTGCCTGCTAGCTTTGTGCTCATGTGGCCTTTCCTTGGAGCCCGTGCTTGCAGAGAGATTTATCTTTTCCTCTTCTTAAAAGGACACCAAGTCTATTGGTCAGAACCCCACCCGTATCATCTCATTTAATCTTAATTGCTTCCTAAAAGCCTTGTCTCCACATACAGTCATATTGGGGGTTAGGGCTTCAGCATACGAATTTTGAGAGGAAACAGTTCAGTCCATAGCAAAGCTGTGCATTACAGATTCCACTTGCCTGTCTTCCTGGTGCTATGTGACTTGGGGCAAGGACATCCTTTTTCAAAGCTGCTACCAAGCTTTGGGCTTGAAAAACATGCACGATGGCACTGGGTCATAAGTTAGGTTAGAAGAGTGCCCCTCCGTAAGGCTGAGGCTAAGGGACCGTCAAAACACACGGCAGGAGAGATAAATGTGGGGCGGTTCTGAGGTTTGTTGCCTTGGGCTGGAGGTATAAGCTGGCAGATTCTACCCCTCCATATACTCAATACCCCCTCGCATAGCCCTACTGCTGAAGGGCTGTATTAGTTAGGACTGGTTCAGTTGTAAGTTACAGAAACCCACATTAAACCAGCTTAAGCAAAAAGAGAATTAACTCACAACTGGGCAACACTGTCAGGCACAGTTTGATCCAGGGATTCAAACAGTATCATCAAGGCTTTATCTGTCTCTTGGGCTCTCAGCTTTGTTGTGCTCTGTATCCTGGCTTTATTCTATAGATTGGCTTTCTTCTTGTGTCAGGAAGATGACAGCTGGTAGCCTTAGACTCACACCTTTCTAGCCTAATAAGTCCCTTTAAACGTCATTTCTGTCTTCCATATCGCAGGGAAGAGTCTTAACTGGCTCACACAGGAGCATGTCCATTAATGAACCAATCAACATAGGGAGTGTCCTCTACCTGGGACGCTCACCCACCCTTACACTTTTGGAATAAGGTAGGGCATCATATTGACAGCCGCATCAGTACCACCTGGGGAAGGAGAGAGGCTCTCGGGGAAACTAGAGGAAGAAGGAGGGGAAGTGAGTTGGGTATGCAAAGCCATGGCTGCCATACCCTTCCAAGGGGGACTTGCCTAGGCTTTCATCTTCAAATCAGAATGTCAGGGCAAGAGTGTTAAAATTACCAAGTCCACCCTAGTTCACTAGACAAAGAAGAGAGCTGAGGCCACAGTGAGTGCCTTGCTCAAAGTCGTCCTCTAGTCTCCCGCAGAGGCATGACATCATTCCTGGCTCCAGATCTAATTATTCCAGTCCAGAGCCAAGTGTAGTGGCCAAAGGGTTGTCTGAGAATCGCTTCTCCCCGCAGAGGGACTCAACTGAGAGCCAAGAGGTGAAGGAGGTTTTGCAGGGGGCTCCTCACTGATCAGCCCAGGGCATTTGTCTCCCCTGCTCCTCGCCCTTCTCAGGGTTACAGGCCAGGAGTCCCCCACCCCTTCTCCTTCTGCCTGCCTGCTGAGGAGACTGCAAATGGCTCTCAGGGCCCAAGAAGGTGTGGCTGGGATACTGGCTAAGAATGAGGGGAGGTTACAAAACAGGGAGATGGATCTCCACGTGTGGGAGTGATTCATCTGAGGGTTGGAAAGTCATGCAAACCTTTAGAGGGGGGTGCAGTGGGCTTGGAAAAGCCAAGTAAATTCTGATCAATGTGGGATTCTCAACCAAAATCGTTTGCTGGTGCTGTCTTCATCAGGGGTCCTCGCTCAGGGCAGGATGTGAGGTCAGGAGAGGAACAAGGAAGGAAGGCAGCTGCCCCTCCTTCTGGCCACATGATCTCAATTTTTCTCTTTTAAAAAAAATTTTTTTTTTTTTGTGGTACGTGGGCCTCTCACCACTGTGGCCCCTCCCGCCGCGGAGCACAGGCTCCGGACGCAAGCTCAGCGGCCCTGGCTCACGGGCCCAGATGCTCTGCGGCATGCGGGATCTTCCTGGACCAGGGCACGAACCCGCATCTCCTGCATCGGCAGGTGGACTCCCAACCACTGCGCCACCAGGGAAATCCCTCAATTTTTCTCTTTATCTCTGTGCACATGGCCACCCAGACCCCCTTTCCCATGTCCTCCATAGAACCACACACTCCTGCCATACCCATGTCATTCCCATCCCTCCCCTAGGGCATTGCCCCGCTTTTCTCTAGTTCCAGAAATTCTCCCGTGTCTGCAGACCTGGCTCAGGTTGTGCCTTCTCTAGATTCTGCCTTGATTCTCTAACCCAGTAGCTCTCTCACTATGTCTGGCGACATTTTGGTCGTTGCCGATGCAGGGGGTGTAATGGCATCTGATGGGTGGAAGCCAGGGATGCTGCTAAACTTCTCACTCTGCCCAGGACAGCCCCCGCAACAAAGAGTTATCTAGCCCATAATATGAATTGTGCTGAGGTTGAGAAACACTGCAGCTCAGAGGGCCTGGGGCCATGCTCCTCAGATTTGACCCAGTTCCCTCAGGCTGAGCCTCCTCCCCCAGGAAAGCCAGTTTGCCTGGGTTCAAATCCCAGCTCCCCGGCTCACTTGCTGTGCAACCTTAGGCAAGTAACTCAACCTCTCTGGGCCTCTGTTTCTCATCTGTAAAATGGGGCTTATAAGAGCATCTACCTCATAGTGTTGTGAAGATTAGATGACTATATATATATATATATATATATATATAGAGAGAGAGAGAGAGAGAGAGAGGGAGAGCGAGCGCGAGCCTGGCTCTGAGAAAGCATTCACTATACACCAGGGATGATTACTCTAACCAGTGGTCCTCTGGCTTGAATCTCCCCTAAGGAGAGTTTTGGAAATCTGTGTGTGCCTTTGGTGGCGGTGGTGGAGGTGAGGGGATGCTGTCTAGTACTGTATAGTCTTACCTGAGCATTTACATATTGAAATACTTGTTGTTTTATTAGAAACGATTTCTTTCCTTTCTAATACAGTTAGGGCATCAGATTGACTGACAATATCTATTATGCCTGTAGGTAGGTTGTATTATCAACAAATTTACTTTCAGGTTATTAAAGTATTATAAAATATTTGTAAATGTTTTCAGGCTTGTTGTTGGGTCTCAGAAGTTTGAGAGCCACGGTTCCAGAGGACTGAGCTCACACGGCCACTCGTGACTTTTGAGCGAGCCCCCTGTCGCCCCTAAACTGAAGACTTGGCAAAAAGGCATGCATTTAAGCAACTCTCCCTGGCTCTCCCCACGACGCACACCCAGGATAAACCCAGTCCAACGCTGCCCTCTCCCCACGCCCACCTGCCCTGCGAGTACAGGCCCAAAGGGGTGGAACTCAATCACGGGTGCACACAGAGCCAGGCCGGGCTTCCCCTAGCAGAGGCAGGCACCCAACTCTGCCTGCTGCCTGATCCAGAAGAAGTCCAAGTGTTCTGAGGAGGGTGTTGCTTCCTACCACACCCTCCGGTTGGTTCAGCCCTGGAATCCAGTCCCTCCCTTCCCCCCCCCCCACCCCGCCCCCAAACACAACCTGGGCTCCTTCTGTCAGGTTTGTCCTTGTTACAAAATGATCCTTGTAAGAAACAATGGATGAAGACATAGAATAGAAATCACACCTACTCCTGTTATCCAGAGATAGTCTCTGCTAATATTTTGATTTTTTTTCTTGGAAATCGCACCTCTGTATTTTATTTTTTAACACCCCATTTGCACATGCTGTTTTGTAACCTGTTTTTTTTTTTCCACTCAACTGTATATCTTGAACATCTTTCCGGGTCATTAAATTTCTTCTACCAAGAAATGTCAATGGCTGCTTAGTATTCCATAAATAAACCATTATTTATTTAACGAGTCTATTGATGGCTGGACATTCTGTACCTCATTCTTGACCTTGCTTGAATGCTGGCTCTGCTCTTAATGGCTGTGTGATGTCAGGAAAATCATCTCCTCTTTCTGAGCCTCGGTTTGCTCATCTGTCCATTGAATCGTCTAGTGCCCCAGTGCCCTTGGGCTTTGCTTTGAAGATCCCCGAGCTGGTATATGACGCAGCACTTGGCAAGGTGCCTGGGACACGTCCCCCAAAGTGTGTTCTCAGTGTGAATCCTCATCCTTTTCTCTGCTGTACCTTCTGCTGCTTATTCTGGAACTCCCAGTTCATCTTGGCCACCCTGAAGGATTGTCCCAGGGTCTTCCTGCAACTGGCATTCTCAGTGTCTCTGGTTCCTGGCTGCAGGAACAAGAGTTTGTCATGGACCCTGCACTGGAAACTAGCACCCAGTGGGGACTGGACTCATGACCAGCCCAACGTCTTCCATGGCTAGCCCCGGATTTCAGATCAGATCTCTTAGGACAGAGCCTTTGGGAACTCCCATGATGCAAATTTCCCTGCCCTTCGACCTCTTCCAAGGTGATCGTAAAGGTCTACTCAGGTCCTGGGGCCCATGCCAGGCTGTGTGCGTCAACCTTGACGTCCAGCAATGTGACCCTCCTGTCCAGTGGCTATGGTCCAGGAGCCTTGTATGCCTGCCATGGGCCATTCTTTTCTGTCCCTGACGAAAGTCTGACTGTGTGGCCCTGTCCCAGCTCGGAGGGAGCCTTGGCTCTCCAGCCCGGCCTCCCCACTGTCCAGCCACTGGCATGACTAATGGCAGCACCCGTTTCTAGTGCAAAAGGAAATGCCCAGGCCCACGCCGCTGGGATGAAAGAGGCCTCTAGCTGAGGTATGGGGTTGGCCAAAAAGTACCTTCATTTTTTAAGTAAAAATAAAAGACACATTTTTCATTTTCACCAAGAACTTTATCGAACAACGTATTCAGCCTTTTGTTCCACTATCTTCTGCCATTTTTCAGGCAACTTCATAATTCCATCTTCCCAAAACTTTTCTTTTTGAGCAAAGAGCTGTTCCAGGTGCCTTTTACAGTCTTCCAGGGAATTGAAATTTTTTCCATTAAGAGAATTTTGTAAAGACAGAAATAAATAGAAATCCGAAGGTGCAATGTCTGGTGAATACAGCGGATGAATCAGAACTTCCCAGCCAAGCTGTAACAGCTTTTGCCTGGTCATCAAAGAAACTTGCGGTCTTGCAGTATCCTGATGGAAGATTATGCGTTTTCTGTTGACTAATTCTGGACGATTTTCGTCGAGTGCTGCTTTCAGTTGGTCTAAATGGGAGCAGTACTTGTTGGAATTAATCGTTTGGTTTTCTGGAAGGAGCTCATAATGGAGGACTCCCTTCCAATCCCACCATATACACAGCATCACCTTCTTTGGATGAAGACCGGCCTTTGGTGTGGTTGGTGGTGGTTCATTTCGCTTGCCCCACCATCTCTTCCATTCCATATTGTTGTACAGTATCCACTTTTCATCTCTCGTAACAATTTGTTTTAAAAACGGAACGTTTCCATTATGTTTAATTAGAGAATCGCATGCGGAAAGACGGTCAAGAAGGCTTTTTTCGCTTATGTGGAACCCAAACATCAAAGCGATTGACGTATCCAAGCTGGTGCAAATGATTTTCAATGCTTGATTTGGATATGTTGAGTATGTCGGCGTATCTCCCACGTGGTGTAACGTTGATTGTTCTCAATTAATGTCTCGATTTGATCGCTATCAACTTCAACTGGTCTGCCCGACTGTGGAGCATCGTCCAGTGAGAAATGTCCAGCACGAAACTTCGCAAACCCCTTTTGACACGTTCGATCAGTCACAGCACCTCTCCATACACTGCACAAATCTTTTTGGCATTTTGGTTGTGTTTTTACCTTTCTTGAAACAATAAAGCATAATATGCCGAAAATGTTGCTTTTTTTCCTTCCATATTAAAATGGCTACACAAAAATTCACCAATTTTGATGAGTCTTTTTTTAAATGCAGACTGATATGACAGCTCTCACATACAAACTAACGAAACTGTTTTGAATGAAGTTAAAGACAACTAAGTGCCACTAGAGTCATCTTACCGAAAAAACTGGACGAACCGGGCTTCCCTGGCGGCGCGGTGGTTGGGAGTCCGCCTGCCGATTCAGGGGGCGCGGGTTTGTGCCCCGGTCCGGGAGGATCCCACATGCCACGGAGCGGCTGGGCCCGTGAGCCACGGCCGCTGAGCCTGCACGTCCGGAGCCTGTGCTCCACAACGGGAGAGGCCGCAGCGGTGAGAAGCCCGCGTACGACAAAAAATAAAACCTAAAAAAAAAAACCCAAAAACTGGACGAACCTTTTGGCCAACCCAATACCTGCTTCCAGCAACCGAATCCAGGCCCTGAATAACCTGAAGCTGAAACCTTGCGTTCGGGCCCTGCCAGCGCATGCGCACACGTGAACATTGTCCCACATCCTCCCTCCCTCTCCCAAGCACGCCCACAGTCACCCACACATTTTCACACACATGTGTGCACACACAACCATCCTGTTCAGAGGCCAGAGAGCAGTTAATCCGACTCAGGTCAGGTTTTTGACGTTCTGAAGAAAAAGAGGAGACTAGGATTTGAGAGACCCCAGATGTCGACCGCAGTACCTCTTTACAAGTCAAGACTCCGTGGGCGCTGGCCACCTCGAACACCCCATATATCTGACTCTGCACCACAGCAGGGCTCTGACTGGGCTAAGAGCCTCTTACCTCCTCTTGACTTACATGATAAGCATGGGGCAGGGTGGAGGTGGGGCGGGGGTGGGGGTGGGGGGGAGGTCAAGGTTCTGGGAGAGGTGGGAAGGGTCATGGGAGAGAGGCCCCAGGGCAGGGAGGCAGAATTGCGGATGGCCCTCCAAGTATTGAGAGGATCTCGGCCTCCAATGAGTCCCAAAACAATATGGAGTCAGTGTAGAAACCTTTAAAATTGCATTTAACTCCACTTAGTGAGGGTCTGCTATGTGCCAGTCACTGTCAAAGGATGCTGAAGAGAGGGAAAAAGAAATCCCATGGTTCCGTCCTCCCCAGGGAAGTGCTGCCGCCCTGTGGGGGCACATTTCTCCCCACTTTCTTTCTGAGAAGGGGCCTTCTTAAATGTGATGGCCAGCACAGCTCTGTCACTCTGGGGGGATTTCCGTCAGCGTGATAGAGGGGCAGGAGAGCCAGCCAGGGAAGCTCTGGGTCAGTGGAAAGCATGGTGTGACTCTGCTATAAACGACTCACCCTTGAGGGCCAGGGACTGATGCTGAGCTCTGCCCCTTTAACTGGCCTGGGCTGTTGCAGTTTCGTTGTTGTTCTTGTGAATATTTTAAAACTGTTTGTCACTCTCTTCTTATAGCACAGTCGTTCTCTACCTGGCATGGTTTTGTCCTCCAGGGACTTGTGGCAATGTTGGGGACATTTTTGTTTGACAACGAATAGAGGGAGTGCTACTGGCATCTAGTGGGCAGAAGGATGTTGGTAAACATTGTGCAATGCACAGGACAGCTCCCTGCAACAAAGAATCAACTGAGCCCAGATGTCGTTTGTGCTGAGGTGGAGAAGCCCTGTGGTGGCCTATCAGTTCCCGCCACTGTCACTGGGATTCCTCTAATAGCATCTCTCCCCGATTCTAATGTGGGATTTCCCATCCATCGTGGGCTGGGTAGTTGGTTAATCAAGCTTGCTAAGACTGCTTCCCAAAGAAGAGTGAAGAAGTGTGGAGTCCAGCCCCGTGGACTACTCATGGAACCAGTGCATAGCTCTGTGAGCCTCCCTTAAGCCTGACCGGGCCTCAGGAACTGGCCTCAGGACTCAGTGGCTCTAGCAAAGATGGAAGGTGCCAGTGACAATGGTCCTGGCCTTCAAGAGGGGTGTCCATTCACAGACAACATTCATCAGGGCTCTCTGGTGCACAAAGGGTGGCTTCCTCCCACCTGCTTGGACCCTGGCCCGCTCCTCTTTGGTTTCTGCCTACTCTGTTTGACCAGTAGATCCTGGCATCTTTGGCTTCTGCTCCCAAAGTTCCAATCCATGTTCATCTCCTAATCTTCACTCTGCTCTATGATTTGTCCCCTCCTGGCCTCGCCCTGCAGTCAGGCAGATAGAACAAGAGGCACTCTTTCTTCCTTCTGGGTTTTCCATAGCATTCTGTGTGGGCAAGGGGACACACTCATGACCTCTGGGTAAGTGAGGCTTTACCATATTTGGTTTGGGAATGTACCCTATATATAATGCGCCAACACTCTGTTCACTCCATTCCGAATTTTTTAGGACTGCTTTTGTCGTGAGGGATGGAAATGAACTCTAGCTGAGCTAAGCAAAACAGGAAATCTACTGGAAAGACCCCAAAGTATCTCAAGAATTCCAGGGTAGGCCTGCTGTTAGGCCTCAGGGATGCGCTGAAACCAGGGACGGGGCAGTGTGGAAGCACAGAAAGTCTTTCCTCCCCTCTCTGCCCGCTGCTTCCTGCTTCTCCCTCCCCATCTGTACAGAGCTTGGGAGGAGAAAATTTCCAATGAAAACAATGGCAGCTGGGTTAACAAGTCCTCTATTCAAAGGAGCAACCGGTCTGGGCTGGAACCTCTTGGTTCTGATTCAAAACTCCTGGGGAAGGACTTGGATTGGAGGTATGCAAATAAAACACTAGGCATCCATGGTAACGTTTATATTGATGCCAAGACAGGACACTGAGAGAGAGCTTGTCAAAGATGCAGAGGGAGTGCTCCCGTTTGCGGTGATGAGCTGTGAATGGCTGGGTTGGGTCGAAATGAAAGCAGAGACACTCAGTACCGCAAGTCTGGGTTGGGGAGGGCCTGGCTTAATTCTACTCAATCCAATATGCTTTTAGGAGAAATTACTATAGCTTCAGTCCCCAAGAAGCTCCCCCTCTGATGAGAAAGTCAGACAGACACACAGACAGAAAACTACATACCGAGTTGCGATGTCCAGAGCAGCGGTGTAGACAGAGTGCCCTGTGCGTGCTAGAGACCACCTGCATTCCTTAGCTGTGGCCCCTTCCTCCATCTTCAGATCACATCACTCCAACCCCTCCAGGTCAGGTTAGCCAGGAAAAGCTCGACAAGGGAACGACCTTTGAACCGAGCCTTGAAGGATAAAGGAAGCATCTGGTTGGCAGACACAGTGAAGAAACCCACGACTGATCTTGGGGAAAGCCTTGGTGTCCTGGGTGATTCCAAATGCTCCTTTTCGTACAGTCCTCTCTCTTTCAGTCCCCGTGTTACCGACCAGGGGTCTTGGCCTTCCCCAATCAATAGAAATTGATCAGAGGCCAGACAAGAAATTCAGGCAAGGCTTTATTGGGGCCCCTCCTGAAGCAGGGGGGAATGAGAACAAACAACAGTTTCCCTTGCTCACTCGCTGAGGGGGGCAAGCTTGTTCCTTATATGGGGTGGGGGTAGGGGTGCGTCTAGGGGTCAGGCCGGAGGGGTGGCTTAGGGGTTTTGCCCACCCCTCTGTTGGTGTTGAGTGCAGGGGGCATACCCAGTACCCTGCTTTTGCTCCTGACACCCAGTTTTTGCTCCAGGCTCTTCAAAAGTGGCAGTTGGGTTTTTTGGTCTCTTTGTATGTTTTGGGTCCAGAATTTGCCCCAACTGTGTGCAGGCACATGGTTATTTTTAGTCCCATACATTTTCTTTGTATTTTGTAGCTCGAGGAGAGGAGAGGTATGACCAGGTGCCAGCACTGCCGCAAAGGGTCCCGTCCTCACCCATCCCTCCAGCCTCTGCTTCCATCATCCCATCTCTGTCTTCAGCCTTTGACCTTCTTGACTTCCTCTTAGAAGGACCCTTGTGATTACACAGGGCCCGCCTGAATCATCCAGGATAATCTTCTCATCTCAAGATCCTTAATCACACCAGCAGAATCCCTTTTGCTACAGAAGGTAACCTATTCACAGGTTCCAAGGGTTAGGATATGGACACCTTTGGGGAGGCCATTATTTGGCCTACCACAGCTTCCTTCCCCACCCTTCTCACTCTCCTCCAATGTGATTGGGTGGTCTGGGGAGGGCATGACACTGCTGGGATGGGCAGAGGTCAGCTGCGGTGCGGGAGCAGCTCCAGTCTGGGCTGCGCTGGATTAAGCAGACTGAGCAGGCCTTCTTCCGTGGCCGGGCCCAGCCAGGCCCTTGCTCCCTGGGTTCCAGTTTCTCTGGTTGTGACTGGAGGTTTCATCAGGGTTGTGTAGGGTCTAGATTTGAGGAGGGGAGTTGGAGGTCCTGCCGATTCTGCATCCAGCTGTGCTTTAATAATGTTGAGTGCAGGTCCCTGCTTAGCTCCTTCCAGTCTGTTCTTGATGGGCCAAGAGCCCAAGGGGAGGAGAAGTGAATGTAGAGCTCCCCAGGCCTGCTGTTATCATGTGCTCATGAGAACCCCAAAGACGCTGGGTGGTGTGAGAAAGAAGTACGATGCCCAGAGCAAGGAGGGTAAACGTCCCCATCGTCCTCCACAATGTGGAGACACAGTGGGGTTTTGCGTTCCATATTGGGGCTGCATTTCGAAAAAGACATTAGAGCAGATCCTGGGAGCATGTCCAGAAGGAAAGGATTAGAAACATGTCACGTGATGAGCAATTATAGGAAGTAGGAGAATTACCATTTGTTGAGTGTCTCATTGTTAAGATATTTTGCATGGAGATGCTCTAATCACTCCAGAAACCCTTGAGAAAACACATTTATCCTCTTTAAGAAACAAGCACACAGGAACTTAGATTACTTAAGAATATCCCCAGAGTCACACAGGAAAGGAAGGGGTGGGGTTGGACTTGGAGCTGGGGGTCTATCTGACTCCCCCTCCCTCAAGTCAAGGGGTCAGCCTTGCTCCAATGTTGCTTCTCTATAAAAGAATTTTGTCTGGAGAAAGCTTTTGAAACAACAGCTAGTTGCCTACCCAATGCCCATTCTCGCTTTTTTTTCTTTTTCTTTTTTTTACCAATAGCACCATCATTTTACCGGAGGCAGCAGCAGATTTCAACAGATAAACAAAAGATATCCTATACTTCTTCACAACATAGTGTAGTCCATGCAACACAATTTTGGCCGATGTGACGAAAGCAGCAGTCTGCTGGGTATTTCTGGGAAAGTTTTGTTTTCCTGTTGCTTTCCTTTTTTTTCCTTCCTGCTTGGAATGTGGATTGGGGTCTGGAGATAGAGCAGGCATCTTGCAACTCTGAGGCAACCGCGAGGATGAAAGCTACTTATTAAGGGTGGTGGAGTAGAGGGATAGAATGGAGACACTGGGAACCTCACAGAGTTGTTACACCAGCTCTGGGCTGCCCAGCCCTATTGTAATGTGAAGAAATATCTATCTCTGCATTCAGTTAAGCCGCTGTAGTCTGGTTTCTGTTTCATGCAGTTGAACTCAATCCCTGTTAGTAAAACGGACACTGCAGCTCTCCTTACATGCCTGAAGGACTGTCTTTGGAAGTGGGTTTGGACTTTTCCTGTGTTGCTAGGGACTGTGGAAGGTTCAGAGAAACAGAAACTGGCTCAGTAAGATGGAGAAAGAATCTTCGAGCTATGCTGTTTGTTCTTGGCCTCAGTGGAAAAGTCGGCAGGGAGTCGGGGCAGTCCTCACCCTTGGGAGTTTCCAAAGAAACTGGATGGCCCTAAGCTGGGCCGACTGAAGGAACAATGTTTGGATCAGATAAGGGCTGAACTAGACGAGGTCTCCATATCTGAGCATGTGAGGGGCTCAGCTGTACCATCACATGACCCTCCTAATTATGAGTCTTTGCACATGCACAGGTAAGGGAATAAGCCTCCCTTGATAGAACAACTCCCAGCACTGGGTTAACCTTGGAAGGAGAATTACAGAGGTTGGCTGTGATTAGATGGCTGGATTAGATAATCTGGTTATGCTGACTTTGTGTTTCACCTTTCCCTCCAGGTCTCCCACTTCATACCATGTTGTCTCCGGAGAGGTGTATCACTCAAAAGTTTCTCAGTTGTAAGTGGCATAAAGTCCCCAAAAGGGAATTTCTTGACTCAATTAACTAAAAGTCTTCGGGGTTGCTGTTTTCAGGTGTGACTGGATCAGGTGCACAGATGATGATATCAGGAGCCTGTTCCTTCCTTCTCTCCCTGCTGCTTATCCCTGAGCAGGCTTCATTCTCAAGCAGTTTCTGCCTGGTGGTGGCCAGACAGTTATCAGCAACATCAGACATATCATAGCAACCCATGCAGTGAGATCGTACTATTTCCCCAGTCAGCAAAAATGCTGAGGAGGCCTGTCATTGGCCCAGCTTAGGTCACATGCCCACTTCTGACCAATCATGGTGGTCAAGGACACTCAGTGCCCTCATTGGTTAGCCCTGAGTCATGTGCTCCCCCATGGAGCCTGGCTGACCACTCAGTCTTTCATGAACTGAGAGAGGGGGTGCAGCTCCACCAGGAAGAAGAATTAGATGCTGGACTGGCTAAAACAACAGACACTCTCTACTTTAGGGGTGCTGCTCCCCGTTTCACTCTCTGGCTGAAGAGAGTGCCCATTTACAGTGGTCAAAACCATCTAAGTCTTTCCAAGACTGTTCTATGTCTAAGGGAGAAAAGGGGGACCTTTTTAGGACTCTTTAGGAAGCATAAACTCAGTTTGGCTTACCGACTAAAAGCTTCTGACTTCAGTATTCAATTCAACTGGGATTGGCTACTGCTTTGCAAGATCCTTACCCGGCTTCCTTTGCTCTTATTCTTCACCTGCTGCTACCTAGAGGGCACTGATCCAAAATAAAGGGGCTAGAACTTCTGCCATCTGGATTTGTTGTGACCCAGCCAAGAAGGCTTCTGACACTGCCATCCACTTCAAGCCCACTCAGCAGGTTCTCGAGGCCACTACCTCTCTATTCCCTTCATGGAGAAGGACAGAGTTGTCTATATATGCTAGCTCGACTTCCCTCACCAACTAGCCATTCTGTTTTTATTTACTTACTTTTATTGTTTTAATCAAAGTAATAGGTGTATGTGTTGTTGTTGTTTTTTTTTTTTGCGGTACGCGGGCCTCTCACTGTTGTGGCCTCTCCCGTTGCGGAGCACAGGCTCCGGACACGCAGGCTCAGCAGCCATGGCTCACGGGCCCAGCCGCTCCGCGGCATGTGGGATCCTCCTGGACCAGGGCACGAACCCGTGTCCCCTGCATCGGCAGGTGGACTCTCAACCACTGCGCCACCAGGGAAGCCCAGTGTATGTGTTTTAAAAAATCAAATGTACTAGAAGCCTTATAATGTAACTTCCCTACCCCAATTTCTTCTCCCCAGAGGCAACTGCATTTAACTTTTTAAGCTAATTACCTCCAGATTTCTAAGTATTAGAAATTTTATCATATGTATATAATTTTAGATATTATCAAGTGGTTTCCTATTAGTGGAATCTTAGGATTTAGCTCTCTAACCACAACCCCTATTCCTCACCCAAACACATTTCCTATACACCTGTCCATTTTTGGTTAAACCATTATTTAGTGTTTAGATTATTATGTGTATGTAAAACTCGTTCATAGATGAGCCCTATAGTGTACTATGGTTACATTTCCTCTCTTATACTACTTGGAGTTACTAATTTTCCCTCTCTCCCTCCCTCTTCCTTTCCTCCCTCCCTCCTTCTTTCTCCCTCTCTCTCTTTCTTTCCTTCCTTCCTTCCTTCCTTCCTTTCTTTCTTTCTTTGTCTCTTTCTCTCTCTCTTTCTTTCTTTTTTTTTTAAACATCTTTATTAGAGTATAATTGCTTTACAGTTTCTGCTTTATAACAAAGTGAATCAGCTATACGTATACATATGTTCCCATGTCTCTTTCCTCTTGCATCTCCCTCCCTCCCACCCTCCCTATCCCACCCCTCTAGGTGGTCACAAAGCACGGAGCTGATCTCCCTGTGCTATGTGGCTGCTTCCCACTAGCTATCTATTTTACGTTTGGTAGTGTATATATGTCCATGCCACTCTCTCACTTTGTCCCAACTTACCCTTCCCCCTCCCCATATCCTCAAGTCCATTCTCTAGTAGGTCTGCATCTTTATTCCTGTCTTGCCCCTAGGTTCTTCTGACCATTTTCTTTTTCTTTCTTTTTTCTTTTTTTAGATTCCATATATATTTGTTAGCACACGGTATTTGTTTTTCTCTTTCTGACTTACTTCAGTCTGTATGACAGTCTCTAGGTCCATCCACCTCACTACAAATAATTCAGTTTCATTCCTTTTTGTGGCTGAGTAATGTTCCATTGTATATATGTGCCACATCTTCTTTATCCACTCATTTGTTGATGGACACTTCGGTCGCTTCCATGTCCTGGCTATTGTAAATAGAGCTGCAGTGAACATTGTGGTACATGTCTCTTTTTGAATTATGGTTTTCTCAGGGTATATGCCCAGTAGTGGTATTGCTGGGTCATATGGTAGTTCTATTTTTAATTTTCTAAGGAACCTCCATACTGTTCTCCATAGTGGCTGTATCAATCCACATTCCCACCAACAGTGCAAGAGGGTTCTCTTTTCGCCACACCCTCTCCAGCATTTATTGTTTGTAGATTTTTTGATGTTGGCCATTCTGACCAGTGTGAGGTGATACCTCTTTGTGGTTTTGATTTGTATTTCTCTAATGATTAATGATGTTGAGCATTCTTTCATGTGTTTGTTGGCAATCTGTATATCTTCTTTGGAGAAATGTCTATTTAGGTCTTCTGCCCATTTTTGGATTGGGTTGTTTGTTTTTTTTGATATTGAGCTGCATGAGTTGCTTGTATGTTTTAGAGATTAATCCTTTGTCAATTGTTTCATTTGCAAATATTTTCTCCCATTCTGAAGGCTGTCTTTTGGTCTTGTTTACGGCTTCCTTTGCTGTGCAAAAGCTTTTAACTTTCATTAGGTCCCGTTTGTTTATTTTTGTTTTTATTTCCATTTTCTCTAGGAGGTGGGTCAAAAAGGATCTTGCTGTGATTTATGTCATAGAGTGTTCTGCCTATGTTTTCCTCTAAGAGTTTGATGGTGTCTGGCCTTACATTCAGTTCTTTAATCCATTTTGAGTTTATTTTTGTGTATGGTGTTAGGGAGTGCTCTAATTTCATTCTTTTACATGTAGCTGCCCAGTTTTCCCAGCACCACATATTGAAGAGGCTGTCCTTTCTCCACTGTATATTCTTGCCTCCTTTATCAAAGATAAGGTAACCATATGTGCATGGGTTTATCTCTGGGCTTTCTATCCTGTTCCATTGATCTATATTTCTGTTTTTGTGCCAGTACCATATTGTCTTGATTACTGTAGCTTTGTAGTATAGTCTGAAGTCAGGGAGCCTGATTCCTCCAGCTCCGTTTTTCTTTCTCAAGATTGCTTTGGCTATTTGGGGTCTTTTGTGTTTCCATACAAATTGTGAAATTTTTTGTTCTAGTTCTGTGAAAAATGCCAGTGGTAGTCTTTCTTTCTTTCTTTCTTTCTTTCTTTCTTTCTTTCTTTCTTTCTTTCTTTCTTTCTTTCTTTCTTTCTCTCTCTCTCTCTCGTTCTCTCTTTCCCTCTTTCCCTCTTTCCCTCTTTCTTCTTTCCTTTCCTTTCTTGCCTCTCTCCTGGAGCCCTGTCCTGCTTCTGCTTCAAACTGAACTTGTGTCTCCAGTGTCATCTTGGAGTCTTCCTTCCCTCCACTATCCTGGGAATTCTTTCTTTCTTTCTCTCTCTCTTTTTGGTGGCACAAACCTTCCAAATCTTCCTGAGAAAGTGTGCATTAGAAATAAAGATTTTTGAGGGCTTGCTTGTCTGAAACATATGCATTCTCTCTGCATACTGATTGATAGTTTGGCTGGATATAGAATTCAGGTTGGACATAATTTTCTTTCAGAACTTCGAAAGCGTTGCTTCTTTGTCTTCTAGCTTCCAGAAGACACTGTGTCACTGTTGAGAAGTCTGATGCCATTTAAGTTCCTCCTTTTTCTCTGAGGGCCTAGCAGAATGCCTGGGACATGGTGACATTCAGCAAACTTGGTTGAATGAACACATGCTTGTCACATCCAGGATGGTTGGTAAAGTTGTAGTACTTGACATACTGACTCAGAGCATGTTGCTCTGCCATTATCATTGTCCACCTATGGTTTCTATCTTCTATAAGGGGTGAGGGTGCTCTCGTCCTAATCTTATTCTGGAGGGATAGATTCAAAAGACTCTCACCACTGGGCTCCAGGAAGCTATCAGCCTGGTTAGTGCTGATTCCGTCCCTCAAGCTGCTACAGAAAACTACTACCATCCAAACACTCTTGGAGGTTGTTAGTTCCCACCACTCTTCCTATTTGCAGGTGGAGGCTATTTAAGCTGTCCCTGTGTGCCAGGGCTCTGGTGTTCAAGGGGGTGTGCTCCACAGGCTGGCTCCTGACCCATCATGGTTCCCCGCACTACATAGGCTATCCCTGTAAGTTGCCCCCTCCTCTCCATGCCCACTGCTCCTGCCTCGGTTCAGACCTTGACGTTTCTCTCCTGGAATACTCCTGTAGTCTTCTAACTTGTCTCTCTCCCTATAGGCTAACCAACCACGTATGGCAGTTTTAAAACATGTCCACAAATCTTTGACATTCCTCCTTCCAAAAGGTGGAGGCTAATTGCCCCACCCCCAACCCCACCCCTTGAGTGTAGGCTGGCCCTACTGACTCACTTCTAACAAATAGAATATGGCGGAAGTGACTCATGTGATTAAGTCCCTGTGGCTTCCTTTTCATCCTCTCTTGGGTGTCTGGCTCTGATGTTGGCTGCCACGTTGTGAGTAGCCCCAAGGAGAGGCCCACGTGGGGAGGAACTGAGGCCTTCTGCCAAAAGCATGTGAGTGAGCCATCTTGAAGCAAATCTTCCAGCCCCAGTCAAGCCTTCAGACAGCTTGACTATAACCTCAGGAGAGACCCTGATCCAAGAACCACCACTTAGCCTGCTCCCAGATTCCTGACCCTCAGAAACCATGTCAGATAATAAATGTTCTTTGTTTTAAGCTGCTAGGTTTTACAGTAACATATTATGTGGCAGTAAATAACTAATACACCACTTCCCAAATTACCCTCTAAACCACTGTCAAAGTAATCTTTCAAAAATGAAAATCTGATCAAATAATTTTCCTTTTAAAATCCTTCTGTGGCTACCCACAACTTTCAAGGTGAAGCCCTAACCCCTGTGCTTAGCACTCAAGGCCCTCCACATCACTGTGGTCTCCCTGCCCAGCTCCCGGGCTTCATTGCCAACAATCTTCCTCACCCTCCTGCATATAGCACTCCTCCTCATATAGTACTTAACCAGGCCACGCTCTCTTCAGCCCTAGTCCATGCTGTTCTCTCTGCCTGGGTTGCCCCCAATTTTTCTCTTTCTTTACCTAGCTAACTAACTAACCAACCAACCAATTAACTAGCAAGAATGGCTTAGGTACTTGTGGATCCTGAGTCCTGCCTGCCCTTGGGGCCTGTGGCAGGTGGACTCTAGTTGGCCCTGTTGACCTTCACCTCCCGGTATTTTAGCCAAGAGAATATGGCCAAGTCGGGGGTGGAGGGTACCTAGAAATGAATTCTGCTCAGAAACCGTTTATGACTTGTTCCCCAGATAACCAAGAGCTGCTGGCTGGTTTTGGCATGCTGACACATCCTCTGCAATTGCTCTCAAGTCAGCTCATGACTGTGCATCTTATTTCCATAAGGCAAGCTCCATGGAGATACCTATTTATTTTATCTCTTCCTCCTCCGCATGCCCACTCCACCCCCTCCTCCCTGAGGGTGCCCATGGTATGCTCACCCAATGAATGCCAGGGAGGGCTGAGTGAGCTGGAGGGCTGGTTGGTTTGCTGGCTCAGGCAGGAGAGCCCTTGTGTCTGTTCCCCCACCTGGTACACACGGCCTTGCTCCCTCACTGTTTTAGGTCAGATTGCCTAGAAGCAGAGCCTGAGGCAGGGATTCCTGTGCAAGTGAGGTTTCGAAGGAGGGCTGTCAGGTGAAATTGTAAGGGAATGAGAGAAGCAGGAGGGGGCAGGGAGGATGCTTGGCAAACAGGTGGGTTCAGCAGAGGTCTCGCTTCAGCTTGTCCCATGAGGAGCTCTGGAATATGAATGGTACTGCAAAGTTTGCCCCTTCCTGAAACACGGAGGTTGGCTTATTGTACCCCAGTATCATTTGATTGTTGCTTCTGTCTGGAAACAACCAGCATTTCCAGCCAGGCATCTCCAGTAGGCTGGGGCAATTCTCAGAAGAAGGAGTCAGCTGAAAGCAACTCACACTAACAGCAGCTGGGGGTGGGTACCTGGCACAGGGAAGCTGGGGCACTGTGCCCAGCAACTTGGATGTGCAGCTCCTGGCCTGAAGCTGCCCCTCTGGGTCCACTGGCCCCAAGGCTTAAGGCTGCCTGAAACCTCTGAGGCTGGGGCTTGGGAGGCCAAAGCAGGCCTCCAGTCTGCCTGCGGAGCTGTTTATTAGGGAAGGTTTGTAGTGGGTTGAATAACCACCTGCCCCACTCATGTCCATCTGGAACCTGAGAATGTGACCTTATTTGGAAATAAGGTCTTTGCAGATGCAGTAAGTTGAGGATCTCAAGGTATAATTATCCTAGATTTAGGGTGGGCCCTAAATCCAATGACTAGTGTCCTTATAAGAAGAGGAGAGGACACAGAGACACACAGGGCAGAAGGCCATGTGTTGACAGAGGCAGAGATAGGAGGGATGTGTCTACAAGGCAAGGAACACCAGGAACCTCCAGCAGCTGGAAGAGGCGAGGGAAGATTCTCCCCTGGAGGCTTCGGAAGGAGTGGGGCCCTGTGGGCACCTTGATTACAGACTTCTGGCTTCCTGCACTTGGGGAGAATAAATTTCTGTTCTCCTAAGCCACCCAGTTTGTGGTAATTAGTTAAGGTAGTCCTTGGAAACTAACTAAGGTCTGGTGCAGTGGGAAATGCACCACCCTGCCAACCCCAGGCTAGGAGTTTCCCTGACACTCACTTCTTGTGTGACCTTGGCAATTGTTTTCCCTCCCTGAGCCTCAGTTTCCTCACTTGTAACTAGAGAGGAGTAAACAACCTGCACAAGGCTCACCTGAGATTACCAAGCTGAATTTATTCAATTTATTTAAAGAAATACAGATTCCCAGGTGCCCTCCCACTGACCCCTGCCAAGGTGTGGTCACGTGTCAGGTAACTCTGACCCAGCAGGCAGGCGCCCGCACCTGCATCCCCATTTGGGCATCCCTGGAAGAGCAGGTTTCTGCGGAACCTTCCAGCTCTGGATCCATGCGAAAGAAGATTCTGAGAGAAGTCCATGAGGGTGGGTAGCTGCCTGCAGATCTACTGTTGAAACAGAAGAGGCTAAGTGCCAAAGGGGTTTGTGGTGTGTTCTCACAGACGTGAAAACGATGGCAGAGACGGACACAAAATACCCGCAGATGCACAGACATCTTCGAAGGGAGGGGAGGAGTGGTTGTCTCCAAAGCGGGGGGCGGGGGCGGGGGGGTCCTAGGGGGTCTGGTGGGCGGCACACACCCTATCTGATGTCTATTGTCTGTAGGTTTCACATTTGTTTAACCTTGTGAAGGTATGACTTAAAAAAGAATCAGGGCTTCCCTGGTGGCACAGTGGTTGAGAGTCTGCCTGCCGATGGAGGGGACACGGGTTCGTGCACCGGTCCGGGAAGATCCCACATGCCGCGGAGCGGCTGGGCCCGTGAGCCGTGGCCGCTGAGCCTGCGTGTCCGGAGCCTGTGCTCCGCAACAGGAGAGGCCACAACAGTGAGAGGCCCGTGTACCGCAAAAAAAAAAAAAAAAAAAAAGAATCAGTATGTTTTAAAACAAAAAGAAAAAAACCCTGGTGCTTGGAAATAAATGAAGAAAGAGAAAGGGGTTCCTTTGCTCTTCCCTTCCCCCACTCACTGCCAGCCCCCCCCGCAGCAGTTCTGCCACTGGGTCTATTTGTGTGTCTATTTGTCTGTTGCCTTCGGTGCACTGTGCCCAGCGCGGGGGGCGGGGGGGGGGGGCCCAGGAGGGTGGGCTTGCTGCCCGGGATCCTCAAAGCTAGGAGTGGAGGATTCCACACACAGCGGTCAAGTGTCTCCAACAGAGGCTGAAAAGTAGCCCCAAGAGACAACACGATGGAGGTGCACGTTTAATGTGACAGCACAAAGCCTTGCACTCAATTATTATTATTTTTATTAGCTAAAGTGCCAAATGAGTGGTGGAGACAGAAAGTCCTATGGATTCCAGGAGAGGAGAGAGAGCTGTGAACTGGATGGCAGGGAGGGCTTGATGGAGGAGGGAGGTTCCAAGCTGGACAGCTAAGGTCGGGGAGCTGACCAGGGAAGGGGGCGTTTGGCGCCTCCTGTGCACGGTCTTTCTAAGCGGCACATTTTAATGTGATATGTTGATGTGATGGTTGCTAAGACCAAGATGAAGAGACATCTGGAGCAGAGCTTCTCCAGCTTTTTGTGGTCAAGAGCAAATTGTTTTCTTTGTAATTTCTAATCAACAACGGGCCCCTATCAGAATGGTCATCATTTAAAAGTCTACATATAATAAATGCTGGAGAAGGTGTGGAGAAAAGGGAACCCTCCTACACTGCTGGTGGGAATGTAAATTGGTGCAGCCACTGTGGAAAACTGTATGGAGGTTCCTCAGAAAACTAGAGTTCCCATATGATCCAGCAATTGTACTCCTGTGCGTATACCCAGACAAAACTATAATTCAAAAAGATACAGGCACCCCTATGTCCATAGCAGCACTATTTATAATAGCCAGGACATGGAAACAACCTAAGTGTTCATCGACAGATGAATGCATAAAGATGTGGTATATATACACAATGGAATACTACTTAGCCATAAAAAGAATGAAATAACGCCATTTGCAGAAACATGGATGGACCTGGAGATTATCATGCTAAGTGAAGTAAGAAAGAGAAGGACAAATATCATGTGATATCACTTATATGTGGAATCTAAAATATGACACAAATGAACATATCTACGAAACAAAAACAGACTTACCGATATAGAGAACAGACTAGTGGTTGCCAAGGGGGAGGGGGTGGGGGAGGGAAGGACTGGGAGTGTGGGATTAGCAGACGCAAACTAGTATATATAGGATGGATAAACAACAA
Organism: Aethalodelphis obliquidens; assembly: GCF_003676395.1. Taxonomy (NCBI): domain Eukaryota; kingdom Metazoa; phylum Chordata; class Mammalia; order Artiodactyla; family Delphinidae; genus Aethalodelphis; species Aethalodelphis obliquidens. Next base: position 2,861,790 of record NW_020837965.1, on the reverse strand, counting down.
GGTCCTACTGTATAGCTCAGAGAATTATGTTCAGTATCCTGTGATAAACCATAATGGAAAAAATATGAAAAAGAATATATACGTGTATAACTGTGTCATTTTGCTGTACAGCAGAAATTAACACAACATTGTAAATCAACTATACTTCAATAAAATTTTTTAAAAATGACGGCTGTCTTCTTTTGTAAAATACAACACGAAAGAATTGCTGAAAAAAAATGAAACAAACAAGAAATACAATTTTTTTTTTATTGGATTCAACTGACATAAATTGACAGTCGAATTCCTAGGTAAGTATCTCAATGCTTGCAGACACTTTCTGTACTTGTCCCTGGATCTGAGCAAGCGGTTTGCAGAAGGGCCCCCAATGGCACTTTGAGCAGCCCTGCTCCAGAGAGGGTCTCACAGGGCAAGAGGGGGAAAACTTCAGAGAAGATGGCCAGTGTGGGACCTTGAAGACGTGGCTTCCCAGCCCCCATCCTGCCCCTCCCACTTCCGGGCTTCTCCCCCAACATTTTATCTGACTACACTTCTGCTCGGAGCAGCCCCTGGGGAGACAGGAGGCCCAGCAGGGCTGTGTGGCATCCCGGCCTGTTAATAATTCAGAGTGCCTTCACACTGTGTTATTTAAATATTTTTTGACATTAGTCTGAAGGAGAGGCAGAGCCCTGAGTGGCGGGTGCAGGGTAGAGGAGGGGAAGCTGGCGGCAGCCTGTTTCTCCTTTACTCTCCGGGGAAACTTAGCCCTGCCCCGAGTTGCTGACCCCTCTCCACCAACAAACATTCTGCCAGTCACCAGCCCGTGCTCTTTGGAAGGTGCTTTAGTAAACAGCTCTTGTATTGAGCATATTCCTTGGCGAGGGTCTCTCTCCAGCCCCCAAGCAGCTTGTCAAAGTGGGTCCTCTTACTGGGAAGTGCTGGAGAGCACAGCTATCCAGTCCAGTTATAGGACCAGTGATGTTATAACACCCAGCATTTGAGCCTCCTCCTGGGTTAGTACCTGGACAGCTGCCCAGCAGGCCTCCCTTAACTGGCTCTGTTAGGGAACAATTTATTAACTTGTTTCCCTGCTATGATGGGGACAATGACAGTAAGAATAAAAACAGCTACCCTCTCTTGACTCTGAACCAGGCACTGAGCTCAGCACTCGACACCCATCCTCTTATCTAATTCTCATAACCCTTGGAAGGAAGTGTCTTATTCCCATTGTACAGACAAGCAAGCTGAGGCCCAAAGTTTTACGTGGCCTGCTGAAGTCACACAGGTGGTCCGCGGTAGAGGCAGGTAAAGCCAGTTCTACCCGACTCTAAGTTCCCCTCTGGACCAGGGCGTGGAGGCCTGGAGTGAGCAGGGATGAGGAAGAGCCAGTGCAGAGGCTGCAGGTGAGCTTCTCTGAAAGGGGCTGGGCCAGGGACAGTGAAGAAAGCCAGGCTGCTGCGCAGCTGGGCAGCTCTTTCTGGTCTATGGGGAGAAGCTGGGGCTGAGACCAACCACCACCTGCTCTGTTTCCTTGGAAGAGGAAGGAGGCGTCTCTCAGGCTCTCCCGTCCTCAGCTCTGGGCCCCAGCTCGCAGCAGAGGACACTGAAGGTTCTGACCTCAGCACTGGCTCCTGGGGGAGGGATTTACACTCCACTCTCTCCCTGGGGCCGTGAGACAACAGTCGAGCACTAGCTGACCAATGAGCCCTAGGACACTCCTCAGCATTCGAGCCGCAAGATGATGAATATCGACGCAGGCTTGAAGCTTTTACGTTGTTTTAAAGGTTAAGGATGGGACATACGATCAGGCGAGACTAATGACCGCCTTCCTGTGCCCCCTTTTCCCATCACCCCCAGGAGGTCACTGGGTCAGGGAGGAAGAAGGTGGGGCACGAGGTGGGGAACTTGGTGTGGATCTTCTCACCTCCCCATTGGCTGGGCTGAATCATTGGGGGCCAGACACTAGGAGCCCCAGTTATGTTCGAACAACGAAGAGTGGAGGGACCAGCACCCTGCTTTCTGGCTGTAGCTCTGGGAAGGCAGACAGTGCCAGAAATCTAGTGATGGTTCCATGGGGTCCTGTGCAGCCCCACTGGGAGTCCCCAGACCCCTCCATGGGATGCATCCCTAGGTCTTTCTGCAGGAGCAAGGATGATGCAGAGGTGAGGCTAAGGGCTGGCGGGGCCTGACATGGGAGGCAGGCCAAAGGACAGAGTGTGGACCGCACGGGGTAGATCAAAATTGAGCCATGGACCCCCAACACACCCATCCTGGGAAACTGCCTGGACCTCCAGCGTTAGAACCAGCCCTGGAGGGGATGAGGATGCGGAGGGATTTCCTGATTTAATGGAGTTTAAGCATGAAACAATTTAGAAATCACTGCAGTGACTGGAAGTTTATCTGGAAGTTATTGAATTAAATTCTATGTTATCTGAGATGATAGAGGGGTGAATGTGACATGATAAAAATTAAGCTTAGTAATAGGAAAAAGAAAACTTACATGTTTGTGTGTCAGAGTATAAGGAATGTGGAATTATGTTCCTGGAAAACTGAGTCTAGCCTTCCCCTGGAATTTCTGCACTAAGGATCCCGGGAGGCTCAGCCTTCCTGCCCATCCCGGGATGACCACCCTGGGATCTTCACGGATCTCCTGAAGCAAAGGGACCTTACGGGGTGACAACCTAAGATTCACCTTCATGGTTCTTCCCTGCCAAGTGCAGGGTGTTCTTTCTGGCTCCTTCCGGGGGATGGAGAGAGAGACAAGCCCATGGGGGATGTATGTCCTCATGGTACCCAGTGCAGGGAAACCTAACACATATTGAACATCTGCTGTTTCCGAGCCTTGTTAGACACGCACACGTCAGCTCAATTCCGCATGAAGAATAGAGAGCACGTGCACATAAAAGTGATGAAGCGTAATTGACAGCTGACCATGCTTGAACCCACTGTCGCTCAAGGACTGCCCACGGCACTCCTTACCACAGCCTGTGAGGTGTGATTGTTCCCAGTTTACAGAGGAAGAAACAAATGCCAGTGAGGTCAAGGTCACGGACCAGCTGAGTTCAGATTTACCCGCGTTGGTCTGACACCAAACGCCCTGCCCTCTCTTTCCTCAGCTCTCATTCAGGGTCAGGGTTCCCCACCCAGTCAGTCCCCCTGTGCTCTCATCCTTAGGGCCGTAGACTCACCCCACTCCGAGGTGCCTGCACTCAGCTAATCACAGAGCCAGGAGGGACCCCGGAGCTCGGAGGCTGAGCTGGTCCCCCCTCCCCCCAGCCTCCGGAAGACCCTGCAGAGCCAGGGAAGCGAGGAACCAGCACAGGGTCACTCTACCCTCCAGCAGCCAAATGTGAATTTAGCTTAAATATTAAATTAAATCTTAAATATTCTTTATTTATTTTCTTTATTTTTTCGTCTGCATCGGGTCTTAGTTGCGGTACGCGGGGTCTTCTCTCTAGTTGCGGTACGTGGGTTCCAGAGCGCGTGGGCTCTGTAGTTGCGGCACGCGGGCTCTCTAGTTGAGGTGTGAACTCAGTAGTTGTGGCGCACAGGCTTAGTTGCCCTGTGGCATGTGGGATCTTAGTTCCCCAACCAGGGATCGAACCCGGGTCCCCTGCATTAGGAGGTGGATTCTTTACCACCGGACCACTAGGGCAGTCCCGGCAACACCCATTTTTATCAGCTGTTTCTAAGCTTAACACACAAGGAGACTAGCACTGGCTGGTGTCAGGGAGACCAGGTGACAGGTGGGAGTGATCAGCGGTGAAAGATGTAGAGCTCATGGCTGAAGGTCTGGGGCCAAGGGTCAGGCCTCAGGCAGGAACAGAGGTCAAGATGGGAGGGGAGTACAGTTGCGGGGAAGCTGTGCTCAGGGAAAACTGAGTCAGGGTTTCTGAGAAGCAGGCAATAGGGGGGCAGTGGAGGGCGGAGTGTCGTCTGGTCAGGTAGGAGTGGCTGGCAGAGTCGCCCTCCAGGGAAGGCAGAGAGGACTTTGCTTGGCTTTCCGACTTTAAAGGCCCTGTGGTTGTAGAGGCCCTTCTGGGGGACCCTCTTATTCTTCAAGGAGATGAGGAATGAAGATTGGTGTTCCGCAGGTTTGTAGACTCGGTAAACCTGGAGGTGGGTCAGGGTATTCCTGGATTCTTTTGACAACGTTAGGCACCTGGAATCAGGGTCCTTCAGCGAAGGTTCACCTGGCCTCTGGGAATGTGGTGAAGACGTGGTACCGAGAAAGGCGAGGGAAGAAGGCTGCCTCCACCGTGCTGGGGGCCCGGGGAGCTCCTCCCAGGACACGTCCACATCCGGCTTGCTAACACCCCGGGTCTGAGAACCAGGCCTGGGACTGCTGCTGGGCCGTGGGAACGTGGGGGAATGCAGCTCGGGCCAGGGGTGGGCAGAGTTACCGCCGTGGAAAAGGGCAGGGTCGGCGTCGGGAGCGCATCCTCGCAGCCGGGCATGGCGCCGAGCCCCTCCGAGTCCCTGGTGACGACCGCGTTCGCAGCGACCCTGGGAGGGGGCGATCAGCTCCCCGTTTACATGTCACGCTCTGACCAGGGTCCTGCGGCCAGTCAGTGGCAAAGCTGGGCTCTGACTCCTGACCCGCTTCGTGCCGTTGGCGCCCTGTCCGGGATGGGCCTCGCAAAGCTGGAGGCCCGGGTAGCAAAGCCCGCCCGGGACATGGTTTTGAAACTGTCCTGTGAGCAGAGTTCATCTACCCTTTTTGCCCCCTTCCTTCCTCCCCTGCAGAAGCAAGTCTTGCTGCCAGCAGTTTGACCGAGTTCCCTCCCTCGCCCTTTTCTCTGGGTTTTACTTGAGGTCAGCTGGCCACAGCTTCCCACAGATGTGAAAAATGAAAGGCTGCCATGAGTCCCAGCCTCTCCCGGCCTCTGAGAAAATTTGCATCTTAATGGAGAGGGGATTAGCGGCCTGGGATCCTGGGAGATGCCAGGGAAGGAGTCTCTGGTGGCCCAGTTCTCAGCCTCGGGGACAGAAGATGGGGGTGCTGGGGCAGGCCCTGCCCGGGGCTCCTGGCTCACGCCTGGCCAACTCTGCCAGGGAGGGCAGACTCCGCTGGGCTGGCTTCTGAGAACTGGGCCAGGCTCCAGGCTGGGCCTCAGCAGATCCCCAAGGCTCAAGCCTCGCCACTTCCCCCATGACACACACAGGGCTGGGCCTCCTCTCCACCCTCTTCCGTGGAGCCTGGCCCTGGCTGGGGACCCACGACCAGCTCCTCTTCTGCTAGTTCATTTCCCGGCAGCATCTGCCCCTGGACCAGCTGGGAGTGAGGGCGCTGTGTGTGTGTGTGTGTGTGTGTGTGTGTGTGTGCGTGTGTGCGTGTGTGTGTGTGTGCGTGTGTGCGTGTGTGCGTGTGTGCGCGCGCGCGCGGGAGCGGCTGGCCAGCCTCTAGGAGGTGGAAACCAGGCATCGGCGGCCCCCGCAGGCTGGCTCAGGCTGGGACAGCGAGGCAGGCAGGCGGGGCAGCATTCTGGAGGAATTTCTGAATTACCTACTGGCTGGAGCCCAGAGGCCAGAGCGGGCCTGGGCCGGCCCAGCTGGCCGAGGCCCCTGAAGAGACTTCTTCCTGGCTCTGAGACCTCACCGCCTCCCGCCGGAGTCTCTGCCCGCCTGCCTCTGAACCGCGGCTTGAGAACTCCAACCCGAAGGGGGGGTCAGTGCTCCCCCTCCCCTCTCCTGGGGAGACAACCAGGGCCTAAGGGGGAGGGACGTGTCCTTCCCTGACCCCTGCCCTCACCTGCAAGGTTTTGAGGTCAGGCTGTTCTTCATCTCTTCTTTCTTCCAGAATCACAGCTTCCATCTGGCCAAAGTCAAGAGGAGGCCTCTAGTCTCATCTCCACTGGAGCTGTTGCGGGGAGGTGATGGGTTGGCTGCTACAGCTCTCCCCAGTTCTGCCCCCCAGACAGGAAGGCCCTTTGTGTGTCAATGTCCTCTCCCTCAGACAGGACGGGCCACATAGTCTGTGGGGTTTTTGTTAAGAATTTTAAGAGAGTGACAGCAGAGCATGAAACCAAGCCCCAGGCCCTTCTAAGTCTGGCCCTGTGTGACGGCACAGGCTGTACCCATAACACCAGCCCTGCTCCCAGAAAATCCTTGGCCCTCCTCAGCCCCACCCCATCTCTCTCCTGGACCACGTCTTTGAGAACTTGGCCGGAAGGCAGGTCTGAGCAGACATCCCCCAGTTCTGCTTCTTCACGTCTGACACTGTACTCAGGGGCACTGTCTGATGCCCCACCCTGACCTTCCTCCCAGGGAAACTGAGACAGCAGGAAGGCCTGGGGACTCACCATCCTGTGTCCTACCACCCAACCCAGACGACTGGGGAGGGACGGTGGTGGCGGCTGAGTCCGGGGCTCCCCTCAGCCCCCCATGGTGTGCCAACCCCAGGGCCCTGGGTGGGGCTCGAGAAGATCCCCCCCTGGCCTTCTGTTCCCAGCAGTGCCATCCCCCCCGAGGGGCAGGCGGGAGCGGGGACGTTCAGGGCTGCTTTGCCGACCCCAGACCAGGCATCCGCACAGCCAAGCCCCGTTGCTTGTCCTTTGTCTCCACCGCACAGCGGCTGGCTCAGCCATTACCTGGCAGGGTGACTGCTTTGGGGGACAGTGGGGCCTGGGTCCAGCAGTGTCCTGCTTGGGAACTGCGCTGGGCTCTGCTAGCAGCAGGTAGGCTGAGGTCAGAGAGAAGAGGCAGGAAACCCCACCTCCAGCGGCGGGGAAAGGCCAGGTCCAGAGGGACCACGGCTCTGTCCTGGCAGCCCCTCAGCCCACAGCCTGGGCGAGACACTCCTGCCTGCAGCTTCATCCCCAGGCTCCCACCAGTCTCAGGGATGAGAAAGCCCACCACCCTCCAGTTAGGGTGCACTTAGGGCTTGGCGAGGGGCCCAAGCCGTCGGTGTGCAGGGTCCCATGCATTCTCACAAAAGCCATAGGAGGTAGGTCCTATTATTATAAGTGAGAGTCAGATTAGCTGAGAAGCGGGTTCCAGGCCACAGGGCTGCCACGTTTTCCCCCGCGCTGCCCTTCCTTTGCGGAAGTCATCGTGGTGGCAACGTTTGTGTGGCTGTCTGTTCAACGTGCGCCTCCCTGATCGGGCTTAAGCTCCATGTCACTGAGTAGCGCTGCCCTTTGAATTCACATGTGGCCCATGACACACACAGGGCCTGGCACATAGTAAGACCCCCATAAAGAACAGGGGAAGGAGGGAAGGAGGGGGTTGAGTCAGGATTGCAACACAGGTTGGCCTGACGTCCCGCCCACACCCCTACCACCTGGCTGCACTGCCTCCATCTAACCCGCTCTCCCTTGACATACTTCTGCTGGGCCAGAGTAGGGCCGGATGGGGCCCTGCATCCACCCAGGCTGGGAAGTAGGAGTCACCCTGTCCACGCCCCATCAGGGGTCCTTACTACTGAGGCTCTGGGGAGGCTCTCCTTCATGGGACACCCCACTGGGCCAGCTGGTTCCTGACAGATTTATTGCCTCCCCAGCCCTGTGAGGCTGGGTGGCAGGGAGTGTGTCACCAGGGAGGCCTCTTCTGGAAGAAACACCTGTGATGATCTCCCAGTGAGCAATCCAGTCCTCAGCTTTCCCAGTGACCTTGGAACACCATAGGGTTCTTTCTGATTCCAGAGTTTGGCTGGAGCTGCAGCCTCGGGGCCAGTACTCCCGCCGTCTGGAGCATCTGTGGGTGTTCACCCTAGACGTGTTTGCAGCGGGTGCTGCCAGGCTGCTGGGCGGTGTGTCTGCTGGAACCGTTCTCGGGAAACCCCATTGGGCCGCTGAGAGCAAGGATCTGTTCACTCTTCTCCCATCCTTTGACTGGATCCACTCAATATCTCTGAGGTCCCCCCCAACTCTGCCCCAGTCACGGTGCTAAGCATGAGAGCCACGCGTGGACAGCTCAGCCCAGACTCCAGGGGCTGATAGTCCAGCTGGGGAGGGCCATGTGTCACCAGTGGACGTGCAGAGTGATGGTGAGCGCAGGGAACCCGGGGAGGGTGGCCGGTACCTCCCAGGAGGCTTTGGGCTGCGCGCACCTCAGAGGGTGGAGCCCTGCTGAGAGGCTGGATATTTAGTGGCCACGCCCCCATCCCTTTCTTCTGTCACCTTTGCCCTCAGCCCACCTGTGCTCCCCTCGACCCACCCACCTCCATACACTGTTCTTGGGAAAGGCTTGGGGGTGAGTCTTTTTGGCTTGGCCACTTTCCTCAACTGCCTTCCAGAAACCCCCATTCTGGGGCCCCCTCTTCCTCCCCGGTCTCTCCCCCTTGGTCTCCTCTGCTGGTTCTTCTTCTCACAGACCTTGCTAAGGATTCTGGAGCCCCCCAGGACTCAGGCCTTTGTCCCTTCACTTCCCTCTGCACTCAGACCCTCAGGGACCTCATCTGGTCTCGTGACGTTCAATATTATCTATATAACGTCCAGGACTTGCAAACACACCCCCGTCCAGGCCCCTCCTCCAAGCCCAGGCTTTGACTCCAACACCTGCTCCACCCCCCTCTGCAATGTCTAATAGACATCCCTAAACCAATTCCCAGTTTTCTCTCTCTCCACCCCCGACACCCAAATCTACTCCAGCAGAGTTCCCCTCAGCCAGCTCAGTGATGAGCCTTCATTCCTCCAGATGAGGGGGGCCTGAGCCTGGGGGCCACGTGATGCCTCTCTTTCTCGCACAGCCAGTGCCCCCCCTGATGGGGAGCAAGGTTGGTGCCACCTTTAGACACATCCAGGGTCCGCCCACACCCATCACCCCAGCGCTTCCTCCTTCAGCTCTTGCCTCCATCATTGCAATAGTCTCTCCGTGGATTTTCCTGGTCCCGCCTTTAACTCCCTAAAGCCTATTCCTAACACAGCAGCCAGAACACCCTTTTCAAAGACGTCGGAGTCTGGCCCTCCTCCGCCCCAAACCCTGCAAGGGCCCATCTCACTCACACCCACGTTGCCCACAGGCCTCAAGGCCCCACTTGATTGGGCCCTGCTCCAACCTCACCTCCCGCCATGCTCTCCTTCCCTGTCTGCTCCAGCCTTGGGCTGCCTTACTGACCCTTAGAGGCCCCAGGCTGGCTCCTGTCCTGGGGCCCGTGCTCAGCCTGAAGAGCTCTTCCCCCAGATCCACATGGCTCTCCCTCCCTGCCTTCAAGGGGTTGCTCAGATACCGCCCCCCACCCGTTTAAAATCATAACTTCCCCACCCCTAGCAGTGACCTTCCTGAGCCACCATACGCCGCTCTGTTTTTTCACCCATAGAACTTGTTATCTTCTAACACTGTATAGGATTCACTTAGTTATTATATTTATTACTTGTGGTCAGTCTCTTCCTGCTAGAATGGAAACGCTGTGTAAAAGATGGGTTTTATCATTTTTATTCAGAGATGTATCCCAAACATACCCACAACAGCACCAGACACCTAGTAAGCCCTTAATAAATGTTTATTGAATTTAATTGAAGTCGCTTACACTTTAATGTAAATAAATGTACATGTTTTCCCTCCCCCTTACATTGTAAGTTTTTCCCCACTAATTCAAGAAGGGTTTTTCCCCTGCATCACAGTGCTCTTGGGAAAAGTATTTGTCGGGGGTGGGGGGGGCTGTGAGTTTTATAGTCTTGAAATAACACTGAGTGGATGGAGGACCCACGGCGGAACCAGGACTCATGAAGGAGAAGCCGGGAGAGCTGCCTGCTGCCTCCCAAAAGGCAGGGTGTGGAGGTGGCAGCCTCTTGGGTGTGACAGAGAGAAAAGCGACAGCGCCTCATGCATGTTCATGGTTTGACTACAAGTGATTGCTCCAAGGACAGCGGTGAGGAGGGAGGTGCAGAGGACCAACAAGGGCAAATCCTCGGGGTTGAGTCCTCCAGCCCGTTTTCATGGCAAGATGGGCTCAGGAAGCAAACTGGACTCTGCGTCAGCAAGGTGTCTGTTCTCTGCGGACGACCTGCAGAAGCTACTCAGCGGGGCCCCCTTGCAAGGCCACGGGGTGGATTTGACGTTTATGCCATTGTCGGCTTTTTAAAATGTGTCATTTATTGTGATTTTTTTCGTCATTCTAAATATACATCTACTTTCTATACCTAACATTATATTTGTAAATTTGTATATATATATATATATATTTAAAGAAGGTCCCCAGATTGTATAATCTCAGGCTCCAAGAACCTGCATCTTCCCCTGAGGGGGCAGATTGAGGGTTCTGGCCCGGGCTCCGCTGGTGTCGCTGAAGCCAGCTGCATTGCTGCCTTTTTCAGGTACCTAAAAAGAATTCGATTTCCCTGAGCCAGTTTGGAGTCCTGTTTTCTTAGAGCTGAAGCCGCTGTGCGGAGTCAGAGGACTCGTGAGATTGGAGCGCCCTCTACTGGAAAAATTGAGGTACAGCCGGGAGAGCGGTACACGCCAGGAGTGGCTGCATTGAAACCCCACTGTTAGGATTCTGGCAAGAAAGCAGGCGGGTCTGGGGGTTAGTACGCAGGCAAGCCCCTCCTGTTGGGCATGGACACATTCAAGTACACACACCGTGTCCTGTAATTCAAATGTGAGCATGCTTTTGTGTACACGTGTTCCATTCCCACTGCACCTGGGGTAACACCGCCTGGGATCGGCTGCAGTGCTATTCTGACCCTAACCTCCCGGAGGCAGCATCAGACTCCACAGGTTAAGGGCTTGGTCCCCCACAGACTGCTCCCACTTTGCTGCCAGCTACAAGTGGGGTTCCCCCAGGACACCTGCACTTCTGACTAGCCAGCTACAAAGTAGGGGGTTCCCATCAAACTCCTCAGGTTTGGTAATTCACTGCAGTGACTCACAGAACTCACTGAACGTGCTATGCCGATGCCGGCAGCTTTATTATAAAGGTTATGACTCAGAAGCAGCCGCATGAAGAGACGTGCAGGGCAAGATCGGGAGGGAGGCAGAGCTTCTGTGCCCTCTCCCTGTGGAGTCGAGGCAAGTCACCTCCCAGGAAGCTCCCCTGGACCCTGGCGTCCAGCGTTTTCACTGGGGTTTCATTACTTTTCATTACGCAGGCATGACTGATTGAGCACTGGCTAGTGAGTGAGCTCAGTCTCCAGCTCCCTGTCCTTCTATTGGCTGAAAGTCCCAACAACTGCTTACACGGTTGGTGTTTCCAGGAAGCTGTCTAGGTAGGGGCCCACCCTGGGTCACCTCGTTAGCATCACGAAGACACTCCTGTCACTCAGGAAATCCCGAGGGTTTTGAGGCATATGCCAGGAACTGGGAAAAAGACCTGTTATGCTCTTGATTATACGGTAGCATGTGGACACATGCACAAGGGCTAGTCTCATTCAGCCTGGGCACACAGAAACAAGTCAGCCCCACCCCAGCTCATCCACAGACCCACTAAGAGGTGGCAGAACAACACAGCAGCCCCCCACCCCAGGGGTCACACCACTGTCCCTTCTTAAAAGGACCCGCTGAGCCCCAGAGAAGCCCCCTCCACCCCACACCACCCTCGGTTTCCCTTCCCCTCCAGGATGTCTGCTTCCTGGAGGAGAGCCGTTCCTTTCCTCTAGTTCAAGGCCACTGGTTGCAGCCAGTGCTTAGGACACAGGCTTGCCTTGCCAATCATCGTTTTCTTTTGTTTAGAACCAAACCAAGCGAAACCAATCCCAAGCCCCTGCTTGGCAAGGCAGCCTGGTCCTCTGAGGACAGACACTGCAGCTGCCACTGCAGCCACATACCAGAGGCTGCAGCGCGCACTGATGACCTGCAGGCCTGGCACCCAGAACCACGCCCACCAGCGTCACCGCTGCCACTGCTCAGGGACTCCATCCAGCTGCAAAGCCACAGCTGCTGGAGGAAGTTCTCCGTGGTCCTTGCCTCTTCTGAGGCTGGCTCCTGAACTGAGCCCGGAGACTGCGTGTCTGGTGTAGGCATGAGCCTACGTCCCAGCTGCGAGTCCCAGCTGCCCCTCTCAGGACCTGTAAACTGGCGCACTCCCAGCCCAGGAAGGGGATTCAGACCTCAGGAGCCAAGCAAAAGGCCAGATGTCCACTGCACCCCGACATTGCCCACACAGTGCTGCTGGCCCCTGGCCCTCCCACCTCCCTCCGATTTTTAAGATTCTGGGCAAATTCTTTCGATTTCATGCAAGTTTTAAGCCAAAGCCCAAGGTTGGAACGCCTCCCACGGTGTTTCAAAGACCCAGTAGTTGGGTGTTTCAAAGATGGCTGCTCAGTTTGGCCCCTAACGCCCTCCTGGACCTCAATCTCCCCGCATTTCTCCCTCATAGGAGAGGAACTCCGCTGTCATGAGGTCATGCTTACATTAAGCACTTACTGTGTGCCAGGCCTGGGGCTCAGTGTTTCACATGCAACTCTGTGGGGGCAGGGGTACCATTATCATCAATATATACAGATAAGGAAATTGAGATTCAGGAAGGTTGAGTGACTAGCTCAAGGTCACAGAGCTGATCATTGGTGAAGCCAGACAGAATTCAACCCGAGAACTGTCAAATGACAGAATCTGCATGCGTAACCACTTTACGGTTCTGGCACACAGAGATATTCCACACTCTCCCTTCTCATCTCCCATCTCACCTCCCCTGGCTCAATTTCTGAGCAACATAGTGGGCAGGGAGGGCACACCAACCTGACCTTGAGAATTCAGTCACATAGAGCATCATCAGCTCTGCCTTTGCTTCCCCCTCCACTGGCCCGTCCAGCCTGGCCTGGAGCTCATGCTTGCTGATCAATTGAGTTATTTTTCTGTTTCTTACAGAAACGATGTAAACAGAGAAAGTGCATTTAAACTTCTCCCTGTAGATACAAAGCTGCACAGAAGCCACAGAGGGGCAGGGGAGCACAGTGGTTAAGACCTCAGGGAGCCAGGGTCATATTGCCTGGGTCTGCATCTCAGCCTTGCTGCTTACTAGCAGAAGACTTTGGGCGAGATGCTTAACTTCTCCATGCCTGCGTTTCCCCAGCTGTAAAATGGGGATGCTTACAGACCTCACTGCATAGGGTCCCTGTGAGGATGCATAGAGTTAGTGCACATATATCAGAAGAAAACCATGATTCGAAAAGACACATGCACCCCAGTGTTCATAGCAGCACTATTTACAATAGCCAAGACATGGAAGCAACCTAAATGTCCATTGACAGAGGAGTGGATAAAGAAGATGTGGCACATATATACAATGGAATATTATTCAGCCATAAAAAAGAATAAAATATTGCCATTTGCAGCAACTTGGATGGATCTAGAGATTGTCATACTAAGTGAAGTAAGTCAGACAAAGAAAAACAAATAACATATGATATCACCTGTGTGTGGAATCTTAAAAAAATGGTACAAATGAACTTATTTACAAAACAGAAATAGACTCACAGATGTAGAAAACCAGGGGAGAAAGGGAGGGGAGAGGGATAAATTGGGAGATTGGGATTGACATACACACACTACTATATATAAAATAGGTAACTCATAAGGACCTACTGTATAGCACAGGGAACTCTACTCAGTACTCTGTAATGAACTGTATGGGAAAAGAATCTAAAAAAGAGTGGGTATATGTATATGTGAATATGTATACGTATATATGTAACAGATTCACTTTGCTGTACACCTGAAACTAACACAACACTGTAAATCAACTAAACTCCAGTAAAAATTAAAACAAAACAGAGTTAGTGCACAAAGCCAAACTGAGCTGGGCATGGAAGGAGGGCATGGCCAGGGTACCATTCCCCTGCACTGCAGCTGACCCCCTTTGGTGCTGGGCTCACGGGCCAGCACCTCTGGGCCGTCTTTGACCTGACAGCCTCTCCTACTCCTGCAAGGCCTCTCTCCCTCCGCTTTGGTCTTCAGCTCCTGCTGGGGTCCTGCCTGCAGCCTCCTGACATGGCCAGCTGATAAAGCACGACTCAGCCCATTGTCAGTGGGCGTGTTCCTTGTGCAGTACCCTCACCCGATGCAGCAGGCCTCCTCTGTAGTCTTGCCCAGCCCCAGGGTGTGCTGGCTGAGGGAGGGGACTGAATGTTTATGGAGCTCGTGCTAAGCACCGGACTGTCTTCCTCACAACAAGAGTGCGAGGTAGCTGTGAGTAACTTTGATTCATAATGAGGACACCAAGCCTTGGACAGGTCTGCCCAGGTGTCAGGCTGCTAGACACTTTGGGGCTCTGATTTCATGTCAGGCTCCGTGGGGGCGGAAGTTTAGGAGATCAGGGAAAGGGCATGGGAAGGACTGCAAAGCAGTCTGATGGGAGCACAACCTTTAGGTGGATTTTGGAGCTGACGTGACACCTAGTGGCCACAAGTAGAAACTACTCCACAGTAGGGCAGGTTCCAGGGCAACCCGCAGACAGGCAGGGTTCTGGCTGGGCTTACGTGATGGGGGGTGGCAAGTGTCAAGGGGTGGCCTGGAGGGTCGGGGTTGTTGGCTTCCCCATATCTCCATCATTTCCCCAAAGCTACCCAAACAAAAAATAACATTTGATGAGAAAATGTGCTGCTTTTTCTAGTAAAGATGAAGAAAAGCATCTTGAGAAAACTTGCTGTTTTTATTGATCCCTAATCTATAGTCCATAACAAATTTTGATACTTCACAGCCTAATAATCTTCAGGGTTCCACCCAGACACCAGTAATTAATGAATGCTCAGTTACGGGCATGGACTTGATGGAGAATTTTATAGATTATAATAAACTTAAAAGACAGGCTCCCTGACTTCAAGGGGATTTGATTTATTTCGGGAGTCAGAGCAAAGACATCTACATACCCTGATGAGTAGGGTGGACGTGAGTTTCAGCTCACAAACTCTTTATTGCGTTTCTTTATTTTCTTTTCATCATCCTAATTTTGACTGAGTGCATACAACCGTCCAATGAAAATTCAACTTCAAGTTAAGACTTTGAATAAGGGAAGGGAGGGGAAATATGCTGTGGGGAGGGGACACAGATTATTTCAAATAATGATTCTGCCAGGAGTGAGAAGTTTTTGCATCACCTCCATCCTCGATGAAGAAACAAAGTGAAATCTGAGGGCTGGTGCCTTGATTCCCAGATGCCATTCCAGCACTTCACTGGTGTTCCAAAGTGTGGGTTCCTGGGCACCCCCCAAACTCTCCCAGCTTTCCACCACTTGCCCAAAACAATTGCCAAGTGAATGAGGTTTTTCATTTCACAGGTATTTTTTATTGAGCACTTACTATGAGCAGGCACTGTGCAGGTGCAAAGGAGGCGCACAAGACACTTCCTGCCCTTGTCCATCCCAAGGGTGACTGGCGAGGTTAATCAAAATCCTCGAAGGTACCCATTCCCCCCACCTGCTCAGTATATGCTGTTCTTGGTTAAACCTTCCCATCTTTTGCTAAGCTCCTCATGCCTCCCCAGTTTTCCAAGGAATTTTACAAAGAAATGCAGAATGGCAGATCCCTAGAACAGATGGGGATCCCTTTTTTCAGCTGTCCCACTTTTCAGGTGGAACCATGAGCCTCCAAGTTCAGGTGGCCAGCTCCTGCTGGGCCACGGCTAGATGCCAGTTCCCTGAGCTCTCTCCACGTAACCCCCTGGCATTTGCTTCTAAAGGCCCCTGTCCTCATTTCCTGAGCATCTGTTCCCTCTGCCACTGCCTCCTGAATCTCAGCAACCTCCCCTTGACACAGTTTACAAGCACCGTGATGAATGCTTTTGTGCACTGACCTTCTCCCCACTGCTCTCTTCCACCACCTAGCAACCCCACGCTCTCCCAATTTGTTCTTTTGGCTCTTAACGAGGCCACCAAGGACGTGCCCCCTAAAACAGGAGGGTGCTCCCTGGGGGAAGGGCATGCCACCAGCAGCCCGGAGACCCAAGCTAGACTTTATTGCCTCGCTCACAGCCTTGGTGTCTTTCTGCCGAGGTTTCAGCCAGCTCTCCACCTCGTTCCAGCCACGAGCCAACGTGCCAGGAGTTCTCTGTCACTGAGGCTTCTTTCCAGACCAGACGTGTTGCTATGGCTTCGTCATTTTCAAGGAACTGGGTTGAAAGGTAAGGAGATAAGGCTGACCACCAACGTAGCCCCGTGGCTGATGGACAAGAGTGTTGGGACAGGCTCGAGTCCAAGCGAGACCACTTGTAAACCCATCTGTCATGTCGGCAGAGTGCTGAACGTGGTGAGGTTCGGCGTCAGCACAGGGATGGGCATGGGTTTACGCTGCCGCTGTCGGCAGGGCTTTGGTAGCAGACACACCTGATCGCAAGCACGTGGGAAAAGCTATGGTAACGTGCACCTGGGATTGTTCACTAGCGCCCTCTGGAGGCAGCAGGGGCTGTGGGGGCAGGGAAAAGAGGCCCTTCACTTTCTCCCTAGTAGACTTCTGTGGATTTAGAATTTTTACAAGTAGATATTATTTGTATCAAAAAATGACAATGAAAAAATCATGCAACAGTAAAAATGACGACCCTGCTCTTCAATGGGAACCAACAGAGCTGCAGTGTGTGACCTGAGGGGAACTTGAGGTGCCCACAAGAGCTCCCCACTTGGGTCCTGAGACCTCAGTTCTGCCTCTCCATGGCCACGTGACCTCATCGGCAAAGCTGGAGGGTTGCTGGACCTGGACCCGGTCTCCTGACCTCTGCCCTGTGCTCTTTCCCACCAGCATCCCAAGGAACAGGAGGCCGTACTTCAGGGAGGGCAGGCGGGGAGGTCCAGGACACAGGCACAGAGTAGGGGGGCCTGGGGCGGTGTGCAAGCCTGAGTCACCCTGCGGGTGTCGGGGTGCTTGCCGGATGATGGTGTCACTCCTGAATGACAGCATCACGTGCCAGCCCCTTCTGTGCATTGTCTCCACTTGATTCTTATGAGAGTCTCTCAGGTGCTGTGGTTATCACCCCATTCTAAAGACCTGGAGACTGAGAGCTCTGCGCACGGCCGCACCCTTACTAGCTAGAGCGGGGTTGCAGCTGGGTCAGTCTGTGCAGTGGCTTCTCCACACATGAGAGATGCTGATGGGGGCAAGGACGGAGGTGTTGGGAGAAGGCTGTGGGGCAGGACCAGATGGGGGCCTCCTCTGACAGACTCCTTAGGGACTCCATGAGACAACAAGCCGCAGGGCCTTATGGACCAGCCTGCAGACCAGCAGGGTTCTGCAGACTCGGCGAGGAGGAGTGGGTCCTGGCACCATGCAGACCGGGGTGCTGAGGCCACAGCTGCCCCTCTCTGGCCACAAGCACTTGGCTCTGTGCTTTCCTTCTCTAAAGCTCCGATCATTATTCACAGCGTGGGCGTGATACTAGTGCCCGTTGGGCGCTGTGAGAATTCAGGCACCTGTCTGGTGGGCGGAGCACCTGGCACATGGTAAGGGCTCATGGATGTTGGTTGCTGTTATGACCGTTATTATGGTCCTTTCCGAGCTCTTCAAGGAGTTCAGCCTAAGTCATAACCTGCCTGGTTGCCTAAACTCCAGCAGCGTTGAAAGACCTGCAGTTCCTCAGTGCACCGTGCTGGCCCACACTTCGGGCTTGGTACTTGCCGTCCTCTGTCCTCTTGTCTGTCTGTGTGACACCCCCTTCCCCCCAGTGATACCTCCTCTTTGGGCCACTGTGATACCTGTGCACGGCCCCAACTGCCCCTCTCGCCACACCAGGGCCTAACCATTTGCTGTTTGTGTCACCTCCTATCTGCTACAGGGCGGCCCCAGGAGCCAGAGTGCCTTAGAGGGAACCGGGGGCCTGCCCAGGGCAGAAGGGTAGCCCAGATAGGGTCGGACGGCGGGGCTGGGCTGACCTGAAGTCCACCATATCTGTCTTCTCACCCAGCTTCTTTATCAGCTCCCTGACTTGGTACCGGTTTATGGGGACCTTGTTCTGCTGAGGAAGCAGATAGAACATGCAAGGTCAATGGAGCTCTCTGCTCCCCCCAGACCTCTCCCGTCTCCCCCCCCCCCACACACCCCACAATGCCTCACTGCCCTTGGGACCACGGCTGGCAACAGTTTCCTCAGTTCAGAAGAAACTGAACCCACACCATGCAGGGCAGGAATAAGCGTCCCCGCCCGTGTCTGTGGGCCACTGCCCAGACTCCAGAGCCCCTCTTTTCTCTGGGGAGCAATAGGGGTGAAGGAGATGGGGACCCAGCTGGAGTAGGCGGCAACTTTGCAGCATGGGAAGTTCATCCTTACCTCCCTGCTACCGAGTCTGGCCGGCCCTCTTACCACGGGCCTGGCACCGAGGGTCTTATCCCCCCACCTGGGCTCCCATGAAGTCCTATTCTTGCAGGGCCTGTCCTTCCTAGGGCTGCCCTGATGACAGACCTCTTCATGCTTGCATTTCAGGGGGCCCTCAGCACCTCCATCATACCCCACGTGTGAAGGTGTGGGATTTCAGGCAAGATGATAGGGC
The DNA here is from genome assembly GCF_003676395.1 of Aethalodelphis obliquidens. NCBI lineage: Eukaryota > Metazoa > Chordata > Mammalia > Artiodactyla > Delphinidae > Aethalodelphis > Aethalodelphis obliquidens. The sequence goes on along the minus strand of NW_020837965.1, from coordinate 2,843,466 downwards.
CAAAGGCGAAATACTGGGGTTTGGGGATGTGGTCTCTTCTCCCACTCCCTTTTAAAATCTGCCCAGTGGCCACATGAAATGGGAGAAAGACCTAGGAGATGAAGAATGTGTGTCTTCAGGCAGCATCTTGGGTCACCAGCGGCACCCAGATGTGCAGTACAGAGAATGACTTCAGCAGGCAGTGGAAGGAGGCCTTAGGTGTCCCTCTGGGTCTAGATAAAGCAGTGGATACGTTGGCTTCTCACAGCCGATCCCAAGGAGCTCTTTGAGGTGCTCATGCTGTGGCCCGTCTGTCTCTCTCTCTCACACACACCCCTGCGCGTGCACAGATAGTGCCTTTGTCCATAGGAATCCACACACCTGTATCATAGCTTTCCGGAACTCGCCCACAGGCATTGTCGTCCCTCCACGAGGGTTCAAGCTCCTGAAGAAGTCCAGGACTGAGATTTTGTGCTGGTCTGCATAGCTCTGAGAGAAGCAGGAGACACCAGGAGCCTTGTAATATCTACACCAACTCCCCCCAACACCCCCCCAACCCCAGCTTCCCACCCCTGCCCACCCAGACCGAGGTCTGAGGTCAGGCAGAGCCACACGCCACGATGCTTCTGTGTCTGCCCCACCTACACGGAGCAGGCTCTCCTGCCGTTCCACGTTCCACAGGTGGAAGGACTGGAGTCGACCCTGCTGAGCGAACTGTGGGAACAGTTTGGAGGGAATAGGGCAGTGATCATGTTTACATGTATTATTTAGTTTTGAAGTTGTCCTGCTAAGACTAGCAAAGATGGTGCTCTATGTACGTGCGTGGGCTGTTGTTAACTCAGAAACCAAAAGACCGAACCGCAGCCAGGTAGTGGGACAGGCAGGACAGGCTCCCGGTGTTCACAGAATTCTCATCGTTTTATACAAATACTTATATGGAGACATACTGTGTTAGAGTATTTAAAATAATATTTCACTGTTTTCAATTCAAAGATATTCCCTACTCACATTTTAAGGAAAGTATAGATTAATAGAAAGAAGAAAATTAAAAATAACCCATAAATCTAGTCCCACCATCCAGAGGTAGCACCTTGATGTATATTTTTTCATCTACCTGTCTATCTATCTACCTGTCTGTCTATCTGTCTATCTATCTATTAAACATACTGTTTTATAAAGTGCACTGTATTAATATATTGTGAATTTTCCAATACTATTAAAATATTCTTTTGGGTCCTTTTTTAGTATCTTTTTGTTTCTTTTCCCTTCTGACTCTCGAAAGGCCATAGGCAAGGCCCAGCTTTCTCGATAGATATTTCTGCAGACACCCTGCTCACAGAGGAATTCCTTGCGGATCAGTCCCTGGTCCCTGCTCTCCTCTCCCCACACTTCCCTCTCTGGTGTGCGTTGCCTACACCAGCCCACCCCAGGGTGAATCCCACCTACGCTTCCAGTTCTGCGTCCCCAGCAGCTGCTCGCAAGTCCATGCTGAACCCCACCGACACCTCAATCCTACACGTCTAAAGCAAACCTCCGTCAGCTGAATTCTGCAATCTGTTACTGCGTGCTGCGGCAGATACCATGGGCGGGCTCTTAACACCCCCTCCGCTTCCTTCACAGCCCGCCTCTCTATAACAGAGGCTGGAAAACTAAAAACCAGAATTCCCCAAGCCCCCTTGAAGCTACGGGTCAGAATGGGATGGGTTTCGCCAAGCCCTTGGGTGACGCATATGTGTGACCCGTGTGATCTGGAGAGAGCAGGCTGCTGGCAGCCATGGGGGTGGCTTCCCAATTCAGCGGGCGATTCCTGATTGGGCAGCTTCCTGACCTAGGCAGAAGCAGCAGTCGTCCTGGCTAGCCAGTTGGGGTGTCTGGGGAGCCATTTCTGGAATCTAAACATAGAGTCTTTCTTCAGCCCTCCTAATGTCTCTGGGGTCTATCGCTCGTAATAGATCCCTCTTTGCTTAACCTAGCGGAGTGGATTCTGTGGTCAGCAACTGAGAGCCTTGATGGGCATAAGGGCCTGTTACTTTGGTAGGTGCTTTTGATAAGACCCAACGTAGCTCCTGCCCCGGAGGAGTTCAGAGTCTTGCGGTGAAAGGGTGAAGGAGAGGGCTGCAGGAGCGTGTGGCAAGGGCATATACCCTTGACCAGGAAACCTGAGAAGGGTTGCCCGAGGACGTGACACTCTGGGTGCAGACCTAGAGAGCGAGGAGGAGTGAGTGAGACACAGAGGAAGGGTATTTAGGCAGAGGGACTCAGAGTTAATGTTAAGAGAGAACTGATACAAAAAGGAATGGGGAGGGACTTCCCTGGTGGCGCAGTGGTTAAGAATCCGCCTGCCGATGCAGAAGACACGGGTTTGAGCCCTGGTCCAGGAAGATCCCACATGCCGCGGAGCAACTAAGCTGGTGCGCCACAACTACTGAGCCTGCGCTCTAGAGCCCGTGAGCCACAACTACTGAGCCTGCACTCTGGAATCCACGAGCCGCAACTACTGAAGCCCGCGCGCCTAGAGCCAGTGCTCCACAACAAGAGAAGCTACCACAATGAGAAGCCCGCGCACCGCAAGGGAGACTAGCCCCTGCTCGCCGCAACTAGAGAAAGCCCGTGCGCAGCAACGAAGACCCAACACAGCCAAAAATAAATAAACAAATAAATAAATTAAAAAAAAAAAAAGGAATGGGGAGAAATCCAGTGGGGCTGAAATGTAGAGGAGGGGGGGAGGATGGGAGGGATGAGGCCAGAGCGGGAGGCGGGGCCAGGGGGCGGTCCCTTTTCCCCACAGGACTTCCCTACTGCTGGCAATGTTTCCATCGTTCTTTTGGTCCACTGGGCTTAAAAATTGGGGGTTATCTTTGGCTCTCTCCTCTCCCCACACACCTCCCTTCTCCCAACACACACACACACACACACACACACACACAGCCACTCACCAAGTCCTGGAGATGCTCCATAAAGATATCTCCTACATCTGTACCTCCACTCTCACTGTCCTTTTCAGCCAAGTTACCGTTCTAGGTCTGGAATACTACAATAGTGTCCTCATTGGTGTTCCCAGTCTCATATCTACCCCTCAGTTCATTTCCCTCCCAGTTGCCAGAAAAATTACCCCTCAGTCCTGCTGGATTTACATCACAGCCTCTGCTCAACAACTCGCACTGGCTCCCTGCTCCCTGTGGACTCAAACCTCACTCTGAGCCTAAAATCTGAGGACTGCTGCATCCAGCTCCAGCCTCTCTTTGCAGCCTTGACTCCCAGGCTTCCCTTGAGACCAGCGCCACACGGTCCGGTTCCCACGCCCCAGACACACTGCGAGCCACTCCCGCTCTGCTCCTTCGCTGGTTGGCATTCTCTTCCCTCCCTCTCTCTATTGCTCACCTGCATCTTTTCCGCTTGTCAAGGCCCTTGCCCAGCCCCACCTCTGCCAGGAAGCATCCTTCTCTGGTTGCCTGCAGTGACCTCTAGTTTGGATTGTATTTGCTGCCTTTGTCACTTGTTTATTATTTATCATATGACACTTTCTATTAGAAATGACTGTGTCTGTCCCATCTTCCCAACCCGATTGTCGGGCCCCCGAGGGGAAGGACTGTGGTTTACACTGTATGTATCGTTGAGGCTCTCCTCTGGGATCCCTTTTCTACACTGTTTTAAAACAAGGAGCAAGTTCCCACTTTGCATCGGATAACCCCATTCCCACTCTTCTTGCAAAACAGGTTTCCCCTCAGTTCCACCTGACATCATCTTATTTGAAAAGATATAAAGATACTTCATACTGCTTTGCCTTCTAGAACTTTTCATACAATGATAGTTTTCATGCCAGAGTTCTCCTCTTTGGTTCTGGAAACTAAGGCATAGAGCAGACCAACCAGGGGCAGGAAGCAGCCCCAGTGGCAAACACCATGAAGAACCGTGTTTACATGGCACCTTCCCAGCTCCTGCTGCCTCAGGTGGCAATGGTCCTGCACCCAGCAGCAGGTGAGAGCTGGTGGTAGAAACACCAGGCCTGGGCAGTCACTGCTCTGTGAGGCTGTCCGACCAGAGGAGCTATAACATCTCTTCCAGCTCTAACATTCTCTGAGTTTTTATTTCCACTGTTTCATCTGCCTCCTGTGACTGCCAGACACAATCTAAGACTTGAGCCAGGGGCAAGGTGACTATGAGGTATAAAACACTTGAGGGCTCCTTGTTAGCTGAAGCCACCAGATAGCCATCCCGACCACAGGGTCAGGACGTCGTGGCATCCTTACCAGCTATTGGAAAGAGCCTGCATGAACTGTGTGCTTCTTGCCTGCCAAGCATTGCTCTAAGTCGTGTGCAGTATAGAATTTAATCTTCACAGCACCCTGTGGGGTGGGTGCTATTATCATGCCCATTTTACAGGTGACGAGACTGAAGTACAGAGCACTTCAGTCACTCGTCTTTCGTTGCAATGGAGGAGCCTGGCTGGTAGAAACCATCCTATTCCAAGGCCCTCCCACTTCAGCCAGTTCTCAGTCCTTCCTCTGGGAGCCAAAAGGAATATTCCACAGCCGAGATGTTCCTTGTCAGCGAGGACTGTGCAGACTCTCTGGGGGAGGAGAAACTCTAGGAAGCTGAGCCAAAGGTCAGTGCTTTCCAGGGGTCCCTGGGGGCTCTTGGAGGAAAGCAGGGCTCACCTGGATCAGTTTCACAGGGTTCGTCCACATGAAGAGGTTTTTCTTGTTAGAGAGGCCTTGCACTGCTTTGTACATCACGTCCAGCTGGGGGTGGATGGCACACACCCCATCCAATATTTTCACAAACTGCTCTGACACCAGCACATTCTGAAGCAGGGAGAGAGGGGACCCGTCCAGGGGAGGGTACTGCCATCGTGCCATCTCCCAGACCAGCGGACTCTCCCAAGCAAAGTCTGGGGGTCCCCCTGTCTTTGCTGGTGTTCCTCCTCTCTGCCCTCAGGCCCACTGGGGGTGCAGGTCCTGGGTTCCCAGGATCTGGTAAATAATTTCACACCATGATGTTTTTGACCGAATGGCTACTCCTACGGAAAGGACCTCTGGAAGGGGCAGAGTCGTACTCTAAAAGGAGTAGCCTTTTCATGGAGCAGTTCTGTGAGGGCCCTGAGGACTAGAGCTGGCACAGTGGCCATGGTAACTGGCTTGCTCCCAAGTACAAGCAAACAATTTGATCACTTACGGAAATGTCAATGTCCTCCATCTTGGATTTGGGGTTCCTCTTGATGGACAGGATAAGTAACACAGCCCCATCCATACTTAGAGGGTTCAGGTAAAGCTGTGGGAGGAAGGGCGAGGCAGAAGGAGGCAGAGATGAAGACAGGAGAGCCTGGCTCAGAGCATGGTTTCCATTTCCTCCCATCAAATCTCAATCTCTGTCTTCCTCCCAGACTTCTCTGTAAGCACGCATCTCCCTGTCTATTTGTCATCCATTCACTTGTCCATCTCACTGCTCACCCATCCATCCATCCATCCATCTATCCATCATCCATCCCTCCATCCCTCCATCCCACCCACCATCCATCCATCATCCATCCATCCATCCATCCATCCATCCATCCATCCATCCAAATATCTATCCAACAATCATCCACGTGCCAGTCACTAGGTTGAGCACCGAGGGATGCACAGGCAAACATGACAAGATCTCTGCCCTCAGGTAGCTTACACTCTAGAGGGGGACACAGGCAAACAAGCAAATGACATCTGAAGTGCGATGATGGCAATGACAGAGGTACCCACTGGTACCGTAGAAAACGAGGGAAGGGACATCCAGTATGGTGGAGGGGACATTTGAGCTAAGTCTTGCAGGACTAATGGGGATTAGCTAGGGATGAAGAAGGCAGACAGTCCCAGAGGAGGGAATAAGGTGCAACAAAGAAGACAAGGGGGGCTTCCCTGGTGGCGCAGTGGTTGAGAGTCTGCCTGCCGATGCAGGGGACGTGGGTTCGTGCCCTGGTCCTGGAAGATCCCACACGCCGCGGAGCGGCTGGGCCCATGAGCCATGGCCGCTGAGCCCGCGCATCTGGAGCCTGTGCTCCAGAACAGGAGAAGCCACAACAGTGAGAGGTCTGCGTACCGCAGAAGAAAAAAAAAAAGAAGACAAGGGAAGGCAAGTGCAAAGGTGCAGAGGTGTGTGGGGAAAAGTAAACGTTTCATGAGCAGGAGCAGAGAGCGTGAGGCTACAGAGCTGTGATGGGTCAGATTGCGCAGGACTTGGGGGCTTAGCTAAGTACTCAGGGCTTCATCTCAATGGTACTGTGAGCCACCGCAGCGTGGTATGGAGGTTAACAGCAGGGAGCGCGGAGCCCATTGGCTCTGCTTACTAGTTTTCTGGTCTTGTGTCAGTTCCCTGACTACTGTGTACCTATCGCCTAGGGCTGCACAGAGGGGTCAATACATAACTTCAGGTAAAGCATTCAAAAGAGTGCACGGTACATAGTAAGCAGCCAATGAATGTCACTTATTATTATTGAAGGCTTTCAGCTGATGGTTTCCTGATGAGGCTGACCAAAACTCTATGTCAGGGGGTTCCCAGGCTCTTTCAGTACTCCAGTGAGAAAAGACAGCCTGGAGCCCTGCCCTCATAGGGCTTAGCATCTAGAATCTTTGGTTTGACTCACGTGCGGGGGGAATTCCTTATTTTTCCAAGATTAAGAAAAGGAGGGCTGGGGCTGGCTGTGGAGAGCAACAGGTAATTCCTGTGGCAAAACTGATGTGGCCTCCACATACGACCAAACTAAAAGGTATATTTTAAGATTTTTTTTCTTTCACTTTTAAAACAATTTAAAAAATTAAAATAAAATATTTGGTCTTCGTAGAAAAAATTTAAAAAGCAGTAGAAAAAATGTTAGCATTGCTTATATCCCACTAACCAGAGAAAATCCTTTGCCATTTTGCTGAGGCAGCATTTTAGTCTTAAAATTCAGATTCTCTGAACTTTCCTTGGCTTCATTGGCCACCGACTGAGGCTCAGTCCTTTGCAGGCTGGGTCAGTCTCTCTCCTCTGAGTCACACTTGGTGCCCCTCCAGCCAGGCCGGCCTCTGAGCTCCCCCAGTCACTAGACGGCCACCTGGTCTGGTCTGCAGTCAGCACGCTCCCTCCACAGGTTGGAATCTGACTCCCTGTCGTCACCTCAGCAGCTCTAAGGTGGCTGTCCTCTCGGATGGTGGCTCGCCTTCACTGATTCCTAACTCCCATTCTTCTTCTACCAGCACTCCCATGTCCTTGGTCCCCCCGAGTCATCTCCACATCTTGCGGGAGTTGGAGCTGCAGTGGAAAGCCAGGTAGAGCTGACATCCCTCTGCCTCTTGCTAGCTGCACGGCCTGACAAGTCACACAGCCTCAGTCTTCTCATCTGACAAGTGGGGCTACTGGAGCCCTCCTGGTAGGGCTGGGCCATGAAGAAGGAGGCAAATCACTTGATATGGAACCTGGCTTGTGGTAGGAGTCCCAGAAAGGGGACCTATTAATAGAAGTCCTCATCTTACATCAGTTCCCAACTTCCCATGAACTTCTATGTTATAAATTAGCGTCTATGAGCAAATTGATTTAAAATGAAATATGTATTCATTCTTTCACTTGATAAATATTCAATGGGCATCTGCTCTATGCCCAGGACTCTGCTAGGTACGGGGGATATAGTAATGGGCAAAGCCAAACACGTCTTTGTCTTCAGGAAACTTTCGAACTAGTGGTGACAGACAGTCAAATAGTCACTCAAATGAGAGTATAAGGAAAAACTCCGGTGAGTTCTGTGTGAAGGGGCAAACAGGATGTGAGTGTTCCTGCAGGGTCCCTGGGGAATTGCTGCTCCAGCTGTGCTCTGAGGCAGACCAGCAATTGAGGCCAGTGGAGGGAGCACTGCAGGCCCTGCGGGAACGGAGATGAAAAAAGACCCTGAGGCCATGGCTGGAGTGCGGGGGAGAGTGTGGGGGTAAACTGAGGCTGGAGAAGCACACAGGGTGAGAGAACAGGTTTTGAGCAACAGAGGCCATGGTGGGGGGGGGGGCCTAAGTGGGAGGAGAGTAGGTGTGGGTGGGGATGGGAGTCAGATTTACGCTCAGAATCCGCACTCTGGCCGCAGTGTGGAGAAAACCTGGAGGAGGGAGTTCCCTGGTGGTCCAGTGGTTAGGACTCGGCACTTTCACTGCCAGGGCCGGGGTTCAATCCCTGGTCTGGGAACTAAGATCCCGCAGGCCTCTCAGCAAAGAAAAGCAAAGAAACTGGAGGAGACCCAGATGGGAGCAAGGAAGACCCTACCCTGTGCCAGGTGAGAGCAGAGGGTGACACTGGGTTTACAGCAGAGAGACAGCCAAGAACGTATGCACATATGAAGCACAAGGTAGATTTTCTCTCCAGCAACATCCAGCCCCATCGTCCTGCTGCCCCCACGCCAATACACACAGACACACACGTGCATGCACACACATGGACACACGGACACATACACAGATGCACACACATGGAAGCATGGACACACACGTGAATGCACGGACACACACACACACACACACACACACAAATGCAGGCACAAGATGTCCCGTTCCCAGCTCGGGTGAAGACTACCTTCAGAACTTTGAGGCTTTCATTCAACTCCAATCCTTTGCTGATTTTGGACAGCCCTTCATTGTTGATGTTGTTGCTGCTGAGGTCTAGGTAGGCCAGGGAGTTGTTGAGTCTGAGGACCTCCCCTAAGGCTGCAGCCCCCTCGTTCCCAAAGCTGTTCATGGAGAGATCCAGTTTCTTCAGGGACACGTTAGCCTGCAGGGAGAAGGGAGAACGTCAGCGGCATGAAGGCTGCATGCAACTCATCCAGCCAACGGGCCCCAATTGTTGTCCCCTGCTCTCATCCAGACAGGGTGCTCAGTGGTCCCCAGGAGGGAGATCAGCCAGATCTTCCCAGATCCCTACCAGCTGGGCTCAGAGTCTCCAGTACTCTTGAGGCTCATTCCCTTTGGGCTGAGGTCATTCCCTACCCCCTAGTTAAACTGTCACCTTGAAGTACCCCCAAAGATGCCAACTAGGTTTCAGCAGGGTGAATTTACCCATGGGGAAGGGTTCAAGGTGGCTGACTCAGGGGCTTGGCCGTCCTCACCAGGGCTCAACACACCACTCCCGGAGGGCTTACCCGGAGACCGCTGCACAAGGCCACCACTCCCTGGATGTAGAGGTGGTTCCAGCTCAGGTCCAGCGACTGGAGCCCCACGTTGAGGGCTATGGGAGGGAAGGAGTCATCTCAGCGTCCACCACACCCCAGAGAACCCAGCCCTACCAAGCGGGCTCTCAGGGTTGGCAGAGGTCCATCACATTGGGGATAAGGATCGCTCAATCCTCATGCAAAGCAAAACACGTAGGTAATAATTCATCAGTTATTCATTTAAACACAGAATTCTAAGATGATTCCCAAGGCTGGCAACAACGTAGTAAAATACTCATACATTGCAGGTGGCAAGCAAATGGCATACTCTATTTGGCAAAAACTACCTGGTCACAGACATTTTCCTGTTAAAATCTGTTTACTCTATCTCACAGCATTATCACCCCTGAGACTCTTCCTAAGGAGACAGTACAGGATTTAAGAAAAGCGACATGCTTGTAGATGTTTTCCCTGGCATCACTTATAAAAGTAAGGTTTGTGACTCACAGGGGAAGGGTAAAGCGTAACATAAATATCTATCTGGTGGAAAATTAAACAACCATTAAAACAGATGGAGAGAGCACGGCAAACCTTGTATTTACATAGGAACACTATGATGGGCATGGTGTGTGGTATTGCGCGATGTCTTTTTCATGGAGACCTATGGGAGCAGTGGAGGCCTCAGAATTTCCATCCAGGAGAGCTTTAGGGATACAACCAGGTGGAAGTGTGGAGGCATCAGGCTTGTCTAGAAGTTGGGTTTGCACAGAAATTGCACATTTTTTTAACTTAAAGATGCTTTTGCTCACGTGCTACATAGGGCTGGGAAAGCATCCTATTTAAACACTTCATCATTGTTATTTTTATCTGGGGAGGGTGGATGTGCCGAGGACACCATTGGAAGGAGAGACTAAAGTGCTCTTGAAGGATTATTGAGTGGGAGGAATCGCCTTCAGGCCCAGGAAAAATGTGTTATTCTGTTTTATTTATTTATTTATTATTTTTTTAAAAAAATCTTTGGCTGCATTGGGTTTTCGTTCTTGAAAGCGGGCTTTTCTCTAGTTGCAGCGAGCGGGGGCTACTCTTCGTTGCCGTGCGCGGGCTTCTCATTGCGGTGGCTTCTCTTGTTGCAGAGCACGGGCTCTAGGCACACGGGCTTCAGTAGTTGTGGCTCGCAGGCTCTAGAGCGCAGGCTCAGTAGCTGTGGCGCACGGGCTTAGTTACTCCGCGGCATGTGGGATCTTCCTGGACCAGGGCTCGAACCAGTGTCCCCTGCATTGGCAGGCGGATTCTTAACCACTGCGCCACCAGGGAAGCCCCTGTTTTATTTTTTATGGACAGAACACTCTGTACTGATCATGTCTTTCTCGTGTCAACCACCAGGACAGACTTTCAGGAAAGTGCACAATACCTTCTATTATATTGAGAACAAACTTTTGTCCTGCCTTCATTCTCTCTCCCTGCCTGTCTCCCTCATCCTATTCTTATTTTTCTCTCCTCTTCTGTGCCAAGTCCCTCACTGAAGTTAAACCTTTTTTTTTTAAAGATTTTTTTTTGATGTGGACCATTTTTAAAGTCTTTATTGAATTTGTTACAATATTGCTTCTGTTCTGTGTTTTGCTTTTTTGGCCACGAGGCATGAGGGATCCTAGCTCCCCGACCAGGGATCGAACCTGCCCCCCTTGCATTGGAAGGCAAAGTCTTAACCATGGGACCATCAGGGAAGTCCCTTAAGTTAAACCTTGCAAGTCTGCCTCTCTTAAATGGCTACAAAATTAAAATTTTAATTCTGTTCTCAACACTTACTAGCTTTGTGACCTTAAACAGGTTACTTATCCTTCCCGTACTTCTGTTTTCTTATTTATAAAATAGAGATGTTAACCTGTACAAGGTTTTTTTTTGTGAGGATTGATGTAAAAAGCCTAGTATGATGCCTGTCACATGGTAATCATCTTATATTTGGTAGCTTTAATAATAATAAAGATTCTTTTAAAAACTGCATATAGGGCTTCCCTGGTGGCGCAGTGGTTGAGAGTCTGCCTGCCGATGCAGGGCACATGGGTTCGCGCCCTGGTCCGGGAAGATCCCACATGCCGTGGAGCAGCTGGGCCTGTGAGCCATGGCCGCTGAGCCTCCGCGTCCGGAGCCTGTGCTCCGCAACAGGAGAGGCCACAACAGTGAGAGGTCCGCGTACCGCAAAAAAAAAAAAAAAAAAAAAAAAAAGCCCTCCACGGCCAAAAATGAAAACTCGACTCCTAACTCCTGCCCCCCGCCCCCATACTGTTACTCCCTGAGTTTTCCCTTTAAGTAAATGACACCTGCCTCTAACCAGTGACTGAAACAAAAGAGTCCTGAGGCTATCTCTCCCTTCCCTCCTTCTTCACATCAGCAAGTCCTTTCGGCTTTACTTGCAAAGTATATTCTGAATTCATCCACTGCTCAGGCACTACCTCCTCCCTGAGCTCACGCTGTTGTCCTGTTTAGCCTGGACCCCCCACACCAGCCTCCTGACCAGCCTCCCTCTTCCATTCCTGTCCTCGTCAGCTGCGGGCTTTACACAGCACATCTGCCCCTGCACGCCGTACCGTTCCACCCCACGCTCACATCCTCCACGAGTCCTCGTCGTGCGCCACGTGGATCCCAGGCTCCCTGTGTTCCATGGCTCCCGCGGCCCGACGTCAGGGGCTGCAGGCAACAACCTCTTCTCCTTCCATCCTCCTCCCCTGTCCCCTCTGCTCCAGCCACACTGGCCCCCCAGTTCCTCAAACAGGACGCGCTCCATTCTTTCTGCCTGGAGCCCTGTGTGTCCAGACCCTAGCACGGCTCTTTCTTCTTTGATATTCAGGTTTCAACAAAGAGCCACCCTCCCTGTGGGGCTTCCCTCACCACTCCATCTAGATTAGCGTCCCATCCCTACTGCTAGGAGTCCTTTCCTTTTCTACTCATTCCCCCCAGGAATGAGCATTTAGGTTTCTTTCTTTTATAACACTTTTGCAGTGAAACCTCCCCAGACATCTCTCGCTGTGTATATGTGAGAGCGTCTCTGAGACATGTATAGAGGGGAAACTGTGTCATAGAAAATATATACATTTTTGACGTTAGTAAACACTGTCCGATTGTTCTCCAAAGCGCCTTTACCTAGTAGACTTGTGAGTGTTCCTATTTCTTGCTTGTATTAGCCCTTGATGTTCTCTGACGGGAAATTTTTACAGCTCTGCTAGATGACAAGGGAGATCTTTTTGTTGTTTTATTTTTCATGTTTCTAAACATGGGCACTTGGCTTTCTTTTGTCACTGTCCATATGCTTTGACCATTGTTTCATTGGGAGTCTTTATCACTGCCTAATGGAGCTATAGGAGCTTTTATCAATATTCTGAAGAGTAATCTTCTATATGATACAAATTCTGCACATTTCTACTCCTTAACTATTGCTTGTTTTCTATCATTGCCCCACAATGTCTTTTATCACAAGCAAGTTTTAAACTTACCGTTGTCAAATATATGAATCGTTTCTGTTACAGTTTCTGCCACTATTCTGTTACAGTTTCTGCCCATTTCTGTTTAATAATCCGTAGTCTCCCTGAAGTCAGCAAGTTACTTCTCTCTACGTTCTTCTAATCATTTTAAAGTTTACTTCCCACATTCAGGTGTCTGCTCCATTCAAAGTGTACTTCGGGTGTGGTTTACATCAATTTTTCTAATCAGAACGTTCAATAACAATAAGAAACCGGAGCTGCAGCTCTGACAAGCTATCATACCCCATGTCCCTCTCCTTTGCTGGTTCCTCCCTCCGCGGATACCCCACGTCCCTCTCCTTTGCTGGTTCCTCCCTCCACGGAAGACTCACCCAGCATCTGCCCCAGGTACTCTCCTGCCTTATCAGAGAATTGGTTGTGACTGAGATCCAGCGACTTAATTCTGTAATTGGTCTAGAGAAAGAAACAGTGCAGAGAGAGGTAATTTTTGTCTTCTTTGTGACTGCAAATACCCTCTCTTAGAACAGTGTGGGCCCCCATATGCCAAAAATTAAGTAGACTAGTGTTCTTAGACTGAGGACAATTTCTTGTTCATTTCCTGCTGAACTGTTGATGACTGCTGCGAGAATTTAGCACCATCCAAACAGTCCCACCACTTGCTGAGGTTTTTGATAGGACTGACGGAGTCTAAATACTCTCCAGCTCCCTAAATCAGGCAAGTAGCCTCACCTCCCTGTGCTCAGAGCCACCCATCTCCCGGGGCATCTCTCACATGGCTGGCTGCACCCGTCTCTTGCTTCTTACCGATAGGGCTTGGCAAAACAGCTCTGCGGCTTCTTCCTTGAAGTTATTTCCTGTAGTGAAGGGGGGCATTAGCAATGTTCTCCAGACTAAGGCTCCCTTACTCCCTTACTCTCCTAGCCCTGCTAGCCTCTTGCCTTTGAAACAATCAGACGTAGAAAAGGTGGCAAGTACTTAAAGCAAATGTTTGGGCATAGGCGAACACAGGGGAAAAAAGGCAACCAGTTACCATCTCTTTAACAGTCCTTCCCTTCTCTCTCGCCATGACTGTCCAGGGAGTTCCAGGGGTTGGTACACCATACCCTGTGCACTGACAGCATCCACCCCTAGCCTAACGCCGAAAATGTGTAACATTATAAAAATGCTAGTCCAAGTCTGAGCAGCAGGGTTGGGACTAGAGGGATGAATGAGGCACTTGAAAATCTCAGTAATCACGGTGGGTAATATCTTAATATTTTAAAATCCAAATCAATGCAAAAACATCTATGATGAACCAAATTTTAAATAAAAGCAGGATCTGACCCTGTACTTGCATGGCCAGGCCTCACTCGCCTCACTCTGATCTGTCCCTGTTGGACCCTGTTTTTTATTTAAAGTGCTGATTTTTTTCATCATGGATTTGTTTTCGCATTAATCTTCACTTTCAAGAATGTTGCATTATGATATTATTTACTTGGTTACTGAGTTTTTTTGTTGCCCCTTAAGTTTTGCGGCTGAGGTGAGTGCCTCCCTTATCTTACCCTAGCCCTAGATTGCTAGGCGATCTGAAACATTGGTGATTTCCAGAGAATAAATGACACAAACCCTTACACCCAAATTTCTCCTTTGAAACCTTAATAAGCTCTATGCCTCCAGCACCTAAAAAGTGCTTGGCACATAACAGGTGCTCAGTAAATCCTTACTGAATGAATGAAAAAATGAATGAACCCACTGAAACACAAGTACTTCTTTGGCTGTTTCTGGTACCAGGGCAATAAAATGAGATAATAATCTAGTCAATGTATAAAAATAGGCAATCTATATTCAAATTGTTGTGTTTATACCATTGGTTACCAACAGTGCATTGGCTGTAAGAAATCATTTGGGAAGCTTGATAAAACACAGATTCTTAGATCCCTCTCCCTAAAGATTCTGATTCAGCAGCCTGGGATAGGGCTGGGAAATTTGTAGTTTTGCAAAGAGCTTTCTGTATTAATATTATATTAGAGGTCTTAGCCAATACAGTCAGAAACCTCTCTAGGAGCTATAAATATTGGAAAGAAGAGACAAAAACTTCCATTGTTTGCAGACATGGTCACCTACCTAAATAATCCAAGAAAATTAACAAAATGTTAGAACTAGTAAGATAATTCAATCAAGTGGCTGGTAATAGGCTCAGTGTACAAAAATTAATAGCTCTCACACATACCAATAATAAGTATTGATAATTAGAAAACGTGATAGAAAAACATTCTATTCTCATAAGAATAAAATGATAAAAGACCTAAACATAAAGCTAATATGAAATATGCATGACTTATAATGAAGTAAAACTATAAAATTTATTGAAGAACATAAAAAAGACCTGAAGAAAGCATGTTCTTAAATGAAGATATCCAATACTTTAAATATGTCAATTCTTTCCTGAATTTACCTAGAATATTAAATATAACCCCAACCAAAATCCCAGTAAGTTTTCTTTTTAATGGAACTTGACAAAATGATTCTAAAATTCAACTGGAGGAGAAACCACACAAGAAAGCCAAGATTACTTTGAAAAAGGTCAGACTTTGTCCACTCAAACATAAAATATATTATAGCATATCATATAATTATAAAACTAATATATTGAATATTACATACTTGATATATCATTTTAATTACAACTAATTATTATATTATGTAGCATATTATAATTTTAACATTCTAAGCATACTAAAACAGTACAGTGTTGGCATAGAAATAGATTAATGAGGTGGGATAGAGACTCTAGAAAGGAACTTATATTTATATGGGAATTTAATAGATGATGACATTCAAATTAGTTAATGGTAGATTATTCAACTAATGATGCTGGGGCACCTGGCTGTTAGTTTTGGAAATAGAATGTTTGACTCCTACCTAATGCCATGAACAAAAATAAGTTCTAGGTATATTGAAGGTCTACGTGGAAAAAAACAAAATTACAAAAATATTTGAAGAAAGTAAAGAAAAATATTTTTAAATCTGAAGTAGGAAACCATTTTTTAAGCAAGACTACAGAAATTAAATCCATAAAAGAAAAGACTGATGAACTTGACAACAGTAAGTATACAAACTTTCATGTAAGAAAACACCATGAAGAAAACCATATGTAACATTCAAGTGTGAGTATCTGTAGTATATAAAGAGTGCCTAACACTTAAGAATACAAACAACCCCATATAACAATTGGCCATTTCTTAGAAGAAGAAATTAAAATGAAAATAAGCATCTGAAAAGATGTTCTATTTCAATAGTAATGTGGGACTGTAATAAAGATAATAATAGTGGTGAACAGTTATTGAATACTTGCGTCCTATGTACTGTTCTAGGTGATTCAGATTTTAATTAACGTCATCCTCACAATCACCGCCTGAG
This sequence comes from Aethalodelphis obliquidens, assembly GCF_003676395.1. NCBI lineage: Eukaryota > Metazoa > Chordata > Mammalia > Artiodactyla > Delphinidae > Aethalodelphis > Aethalodelphis obliquidens. The sequence continues at coordinate 2,827,479 of NW_020837965.1, read as the reverse complement.
ATAGGTAATGTAATTGTCCCTAGTTTATAAATGAGAAAAGTGAGTCACAGAAGGGTTAAATAAATTGCCTAGTGTCAAAGCTGGGATCTGAACCCAAGTACTGTGACTTCAACACACTTAACTGTCCGGTTCACAAACAGCTTGGTAATAACCCTTCTGGTGGAGATATAGGGGAAACAGACATTCCATTGGTGGAATTATAACCTGGTATAGTCTTCTTAAGGGAAATTTGGAAATTAATTTTTAACTTCACTAAAACGGGTATACCTTATATTGAATAATTCTGCTCTGGGGTGTCTGTAGAAATACTAGAACATGTGCTCAAAAGATGCATGGATAAGAAAATACTTTAAAAATTATCTGGAAGATTGAAAAACTAGAAATGACCTAAATGCACTCCCCTTCAAAAAGGGGGATATTAGATAAATTATGCTATAATCATACCATGAAAAACTACCCAGGAGTTCAAAACAATGAGATAAATCTATCGTTTCTGCCATAGAAAGAAATCCAAGATATATTTAGAGGGGAAAAAAGGAAAATTGGAGAATAATATGTAGTAAAATTCATATTAAAAAATACGTAGGACTTCCGGGAAGATGGCGGAAGAGTAAGACGCGAAGATCACCTTCCTCCCCACAGATACACCAGAAATACATCTACGCGTGGAACAACTCCTACGGAGCACCTACTGAACGCTGGCAGAAGACCTCAGACCTCCCAAAAGGCAAGGAACCCCCCACGTACCTGGTTAGGGCAAAAGAAAAAACTAAACAGAGACAAAAGGATAGGGACGGGTCCTGCACCAGCGGGAGAGAGCTGTGAAGGAGGAAAAGTGTCCACACCCTAGGAAGCCCCTTCGCGGGTAGAGACTTCGGGAGGCGGAGTGGGGGAGCTTGGGAGCCGCGGAGGAGAGCACAGCAACAGGGGTGCGGAGGGCAAAGCGGACAGATTCCAGCGCAGAGGATCGGGCCGACCGGAACTCACCAGCCGAGGGGCTTGTCTGCTCGCCCGCCGGGGCGGGCGGGACTGGGAGCTGAGGCTCCGGCTTTTGACGGAGCGCCGGGAGAGGACTGAGGTTGGCTGCGTGAGCACAGCCTGCAGGGCGTTGGTGCGCCGCGGCTAGCCGGGAGAGAGTCCGGGGAAAAGTCTGGACCTGCCGAAGAGGCAAGAGACTTTTACGTCCCTCTTTGTTTCCTGGTGCACGAGGAGAGGGGATTAAGAACGCTGCTTGAGAGAGCTCCAGGGACGGGCGCGAGCCGCGGCTAAAAGTGCGGAGCCCAGAGACAGACATGAGACGCTAAGGCCGCTGCTGCCGCCGCCAGGAGGCCTGTGTGCGAACACAGGTCACTAGCCACACGCCCTTCCGGGGAGCCTGTGCAGCCCGCCATTGCCAGGGTCCCGGGATCCAGGGACAACTCCCCCGGGAGAACGCACGGCGCGCCTCAGGCTGCAACGTCACGCCGGCCTCTGCCGCTGCAGGCCCGCCCCACACTCCGTGACCCTCCCTACCCCCCGGCCTGAGTGAGCCAGAGCCTCCGAATCAGCGGCTCCTTTAACCCCGTCCTGTCTGAGCAAAGAACAGACGCCCTCCGGCGACCTACACGCACAGGCGGGGCCAAATCCAAAGCTGAGCCCGTGGGAGCTGTGAGAACAAAGAAGAGAAAGGGAAATCTCTCCCAGCAGCCTCAGAAGCAGCGGATTAAAGCTCCACAATCAACTTGATATACCCTGCATCTGTGGAATACCTGAATAGTCAACGAATCATCCCAAATTAAGGAGCCCTGTGGATGAAAGGCTCTTGGTGCTGCAGCCAGGAGTCAGTGCTGGGCCTCTGAGGTGGGAGAGGCAACTTCAGGACACTCGTCCACAAGAGGCCTCCCAGCTGCACATAATATCAAACAGCAAAAATCTCCGAGAGATCTCCATCTCAACGCCAGCACCCAGCTTCACTCAACGACCAGCAAGCTACAGTGCTGGACATCCTATGCCAAACAACTAGCAAGACAGGAACACAACCCCACCCATTAGCAGAGAGGCTGCCCAAAATCATAATAAGTCTACAGACACCCCAAAACACACCACCAGACGTGGACCTGCCCACCAGAAAGACAAGATCCAGCCTCATACACCAGAACACAGGCACTAGTACCCTCCACCAGGAAGCCGACACAACCCACTGAACCAACCTTAGCCACTGGGGACAGACACAAAAAACAACAGGAACTACGAACCTCCAGCCTGCAAAAAAGGAGACCACAAACACAGTAAGATAAGCAAAATGAAAAGACAGAAAAACACACAGCAGATGAAGGAGCAAGATAAAAACCCACCAGACCTAACAAATGAAGAGGAAATAGGCAGTCTATCAGAAAAAGAATTCAGAATAATGATAGTAAGGTTGATCCGAAATCTTGGAGATAGAATGGACAATAGAATGGACAAAATGCAAGAATCAGTTAACAAGGACCTAGAAGAACTAAAGATGAAACAAGCAACAATGAACAACACAATAAATGAAATTAAAAGTACTCTAGATGGGATCAATAGCAGAATAACTGAGGCAGAAGAACGGATAAGTGACCTGGAAGATAAAATAGTGGAAATAACTACTGCAGAGCAGAATAAAGAAAAAAGAATGAAAAGAACTGAGGACAGTCTCAGAGACCTCTGGGACAACATTAAACGCACCAACATTCGAATTATAGGGGTTCCAGAAGAAGAAGAGAAAAAGAAAGGGACTGAGAAAATATTTGAAGAGATTATAGTTGAAAACTTCCCTAATATGGGAAAGGAAATAGTTAATCAAGTCCAGGAAGCACAGAGAGTCCCATACAGGATAAATCCAAGGAGAAATACGCCAAGACACATATTAATCAAACTGTCAAAAATTAAATACAAAGAAAGCATATTAAAAGCAGCAAGGGAAAAACAACAAATAACACA